>NC_045984.1:30560435-30840435 GCF_010909765.2 Amblyraja radiata | reverse complement strand
ATTGTAGGTAGGCTAATTGGTAAATTTGTGTAAACTGTCCCTAGTGTGTGTAGAATAAAATTAGCGTGCGGGGTGGTTTAGTTTATTGTCACGTGCACCAAGGTACAGTGAAAAGCCTTTGTTGCGTGCTAACCAGTCAGCGGAAAGACAACACATGATTACAATCGATCCATTTACAGTGTACAGATACATGAGAAGGGGAATAACGTTTCATGCATGATAAATCCCAGTCAAAGATAGTCCGAGGTTCAAGAAGGAACTGCAGATGCTGGAAAATCGAAGGTAGACAAAAGTGCTGGAGAAACTCAGCGGGTGCAGCAGCATCTATGGAGCGAAGGAAATAGGCAACGTTTCGGGCCGAACCCCTTCTTCAGACTGATAGTCCGAGGCTCTCCAAGTGTGTGTGTAGGATAGCGTTAGCGTGCGGGGTGATCGCTGGTCGGCACGGACTCAGTGGGCCGATGGGCCTGTTTCCACGCTGTATCTCTAAACTAAACTGACCTAATGTCAGGTGCCAAGGGCGGGACTGTCATATGAGGAAAGATTGAAGAGACTAGGCTTGTATTCGCTGGAGTTTAGAAGGATTATAGAAACATATAAAATTATAAAAGGACTGGACAAGCTAGATGCAGGAAAACAATTCCCAATGTGGGGCGAGTCCAGAACCAGGGGCCACAGTCTTTAGAATAAAGGGGAGGTCATTTATGACTGAGGTGAGAAAAAACTTTTTCACCCAGAGAGTTGTGAATTTGTGGAATTCCCTGCCACAGAGGGCAGTGGAGGCCAAGTCACTGGATGGATTGAAGAGAGAGTTAGATAGAGCTCTAGGGGCTAGTGGAGTCAAGGGATATGGGGAGAAGGCAGGCACGGGTTGTTGATTGGGGACGATCAGCCATGATCACAATGAATGGCTGTGCTGGCACAAAGGGTCGAATGGCCTCGTCCTGAACCTATTTTCTATGTTTCTATGTAGACAAAAGTGCTGGAGAAACTCAGCGGGTGCAGCAGCATCTAAGGAGCGTTTCCTAAGGCCCGAAACATTGCCTATTTCCTTCGCTCCTTAGATAGAAACATAGAAAATAGGTGCAAGAGTAGGCCATTCGGCCCTTCGAGCCTGCACCACCATTTAATATGATCATGGCTGATCATCCAACTCAGTATCCAAAACCTGCCTTATCTCCATACCCCCTGAACCCTTTAGCCATAAGGGCCACATCTAACTCCCTCTTAAATATAGCCAATGAACTGGCCTCAACTACCTTCTGTGGCAGAGAATTCCACAGATTCACCACTCTCTGTGTAAAAAAATGATTTTCTCATGCTGCTGCACCCGCTGAGTTTCTCCAGCACTTTTGTCTGCCTTCGATTTTCCAGCATCTGCAGTTCCTTCTTAAACATAATGCCAGGCAATCCGTTTCAGAGAGCAATCCCGTCTCTGGCATAAGGAACCAGAGGCAGCAAATTGTGCTCAGTAAATTCCCCTGAAAAGAGGCAAGTTCGTCTGTCTGTTCAGCGTGGGATAGACAGACACTTGCCAAGATATGAAGAATATCGCCCAGCCCTTCTTTTTCAATCGTGTTTCCATTCATTTGAGTTACTTACTGAAAACGCAGAGCTGCAGGGTACATCTGTCGGCATCTGTCAAATAACTAGTCCTCTCGTGCAGTTTAGATTGTCAGAGACTTGGCTACCAGACAGCACACACGAGCATTGGATTGGAGCTCCAGACCAATAAATCTCATTAATATTATTTATTGGGAATGAGTTCTGACAGGATCCATGGTTCTCTTGAAAAATCACCTTCACTGAGTAATATTGGAATTTTTCAGAAAAGTTTTGAAAGGTAATTAAAATGACAAACTTAACAATGTAACATTAGTGAGTCCTGCCAGATATCCTCCGCCCATGTTTCCCATCCAATATGTGTATGATTCCCAGAAGCTAGCCCAGAGTGGAAGATTTTGAAGTACTTTGATGGCTAATAAGCTAGTTTTTTTTCTGTTTCCCATTCATATCAAATTCTGAAGAGACATTTTAAACCTGGCCCCTGGCTAGAAATGGCGCAGCGGTAGAGTTGCTGCCTCGCAGTGCTAGTGACCCGGGTTCGATCCTGACTACGGGTGCTGTCTGTACGGAGTTTGTACGTTCTCCCCATGAACCGTGTGGGTTTTCTCCGGGTTCTCCGGTTTCCTCCCACACTCCAAAGACATAGAAACATAGACATAGAAAATAGGTGCAGGAGGAGACCATTTGGCCCATCGAGCCAGTTGTGATCATGGCTGATCGTCCACAATCAGTTAACCGTGCCTGCCTTCTCCCCATATCCCTTGATTCCACTAGCCCCTAGAGCTCCATCTATCTCTCTTTTAAATTCATCCAGTGAATTGGCCCTCACCTGCCTGTTTGGCAGAGAATTCCACAAATTCACAAGCCCAGTCCCACGCCCACCACCCCCCACCACCCCACCACCCCCCCTCCCACACCCAACCCCAACACCCCCCACATTTATTCTTAGGTTTTTGCCACAGCTACTATCTTGGTTAAAATTTGTTAAACAGGATGTTCTGAATTTCAACAAAAGTTAATCAGAAATATGGGATAATCCCAGGGAATTTGAGATTTCGACTTTAGTAATGCAGCATGGAATCAGGCCCTTCGGCCCATCGAATCCATGCCGACCGGTGATCATCCGTAAACCACTTCTATTCTGCACACCAGGGACAATTTACACCAGCTAGATCTTGGTGGTAATTGTCTTTCTTTAGTTTAGTTTAGTTTACAGGTACAGCATGGTGATTACTGAGTCCACGCCGGCCAGCGATCATCCCGTACACTAGTTCTATTCACTAGAGTTGACGTGGATAAGCTTTTTCCATTGAGAGTAGGGAAGATTCAAACAAGAGGACATGATTTGAGAATGAAGGGACAAAAGTTTAGGGGTAACATAAGGGGGAACTTCTTTACTCGGAGAGTGGTAGCTGTGTGGAATGAGCTTCCGGTGGAAGTGGTGGAGGCAGGTTCGATTTTATCATTTAAAAATAAATTGGATAGGTATATGGACGGGAAAGGAATGGAGGGTTATGGTCTGAGTGCAGGTAGATGGGACTAGGGGAGAATAAGTGTTCGGCACGGAGTAGAAGGGCCGAGATGGCCTGTTTCCGTGCTGTAATTGTTATATGGTTATATGGGGTAGGCCATTTAGGACTGAGATGAGGAGAAACGTTTTCGCCCAGAGAGTTGTGAATCTGTGGAATTCTCTGCCACAGAAGGCAGTGGAGGCCAATTCACTGGATGTTTTTAAGAGAGAGTTAGTTGTAGCTCTTAGGACTAATGGAATCATGGGATATGGGGAAAATACAGGAATGGGGTACTGATTTTGGATGATCAGCCATGATCACAATGAATGGTGGTGCTGGCTCGAAGGGCCGAATGGCCTACTCCTGCACCTATTTTCTTTGTTTCTATATTTTTCATTGCATTCTCCACTAGTTCCATTGCCATTTTAAATTAAGGAACATCGTCAAGAAAAGGGAAGAGTAGAGCTACGCTGTTGTACCAACGGACGCCTGTTTTAATTCATGCAAGAGTCCACGACAGCGGCAATTCACGGCAGAACCGCTCCTCGTCCCAAACAAGTTCTCCATCACAGAGGCAGTGGGAAGTAAGAGGGCAGAATAAACTCATGAGCAGGGAATCCCCTGACCTGGGTCATCAAAGCAACCCAGCAGCATGTCAAGTCAGCATCAGGTGTTTGAAAGAACGCTGAGAATACTCCGTGGACCGACACAAAATGCTGGAGTAGGGGATGTTTTTGGGTCGAGACCCTTCTTCAGACTGGGGGTCAGGGGAGAGGGAAACTAGATATATGAAAAAGGTTCAGAACAGATCCGAACTAGCACCGATGACCCAGGAAACCCAATCCATGCTGTATCTCTAAACTAAACTAAACTGAACTAAACTAAACAGGACAGGTGACTTTGGTAGCATAACTATTTTAAAATAGGGAGAGTCCAGAAACCAGGGGCCACAGTTTAAGAATAAGGAGTAAGCCATTTAGAACAGAGACGAGGAAACACTTTTTCTCACAGAGAGTGGTGAGTCTGTGGAATTCTCTGCCTCAGAGGGTGGTGGAGGCCGGTTCTCTGGATACTTTCAAGAGAGAGTTCGATAGGGCTCTTAAAGATAGCGGAGTCAGGGGATATGGGGAGAAGGCAGGAACGGGGTACTGATTGGGGATGATCAGCCATAATCACATTGAATGGCGGTGCTGGCTCGAAGGGCCGAATGGCCTACTCCTGCACCTATTGTCTATAGGACAGGTAACTTTGGTAGCTTAACTATTTTAAAATAGTTTGTAAAATCATTTTTATCAGCATACAGGTACACCACTGGTTTTCCAGCACCGTTGCTTCTAGAGCCTTGTCGGTTTATCCATTTTAGTCTCGTAATAATAATAATTCAACAATACACCTCTGACCCACTAATTATGTCCCGTGTCCCCCCCCCCCCCCCCCCCCCCCCCACCGTGTCGCTAAAGCACCATGGAACGCGAGAAACTTAAATGAAGAATTAACAAGTACGTTCTCCCCATGATCGCGTGGGATTTTTCCGGGTGCTCCGGTTTCCTCCCACACTCCAAATCCATGCAGGTTTGTAGCTTAATTTGACCTTGGTTAAAAAAAAAGGCAAATTGTCCCTCGTGTGTGTAGGATAGTGCTAGTATATGAGGATCGCTGGTCGGGCTGGGCTTGGTGGGCCGAAGGGCCTGCTTCTCCACCGTATCTCCAAACTAATGAATAAAGAAGTAAACTACTAACTCTTTCAGGATGGAGGATCTCATCCCGGAAGAGCGAGCTCTCGTAATTTTGTCCGGATTAAAGGAGGTGCCGGACCATCAGTTACCGGTAAACGGGCGGTGGACCTGGACACAGCGGTGTTATCGTGGACTATCAACCTGGATTGAAGAGAGAGTTAGATAGAGCTCTAGGGGCTAGTGGTGTCAAGGGATATGAGGAGAAGGCAGGCACGGGTTATTGATAGGGGTCGATCAGCCATGATCACAATGAATGGCGGTGCTGGCATTGAAGGGCCGAATGGCCTCCTCCTGCACCTATTTTGCTAAGTTTCTATGGTGGATTTCTGGCAGATAGTTCACGATTTAGTTACTAATCCTGTTGCTGCCCTCTTTCTGTTCTTGCTGTTTCATTTCTAATGCTTCTGAAGGCAGATCAGATATAATGTTAGTGTCACCTAAACAGTAAACAGGTGAAACTTGTGCCTACTTGTCGTTATACTACAGACTGAGTACAGATCTATGAGACACACCTAGAGCTGGACTTTCTCCAGGGTTTGGCTCATTATATCGGTGGGATTGCAACAACTTCAAGTTCCCGGACGTGGGTACAGGGCTCGCCTCAGGGGTGGAGGGTGAGGAGTAAACAAGTCAGCCTGCAGTAGAACGGCAGAGTGGCGCAGCGGTAGAGTTCAAGTTCAAGTTCAAGTGAGTTCACAGCGGCAGAGTCCCGGGTTCCATCCTGACTACGGGTGCTGTCTGTACAGAGTTTGCACATTCTCCCCGTGACCTGCGTGGGTTTTCTCCGGGTGCTCCGGTTTCCCCCCACATTCCAAAGACGTGCTGGTTTGTAGGTTAAGATAGCACCTGTGGTCAGGATCGAACCTGGGCCTCTGACGCTGTAAGGCAGCAACTCTACCGCTTCGCCGCTGTGAAACCAGTAGGTGTTGTAATGCTCTTGGCAATATTATGGTGAGTTGGATGCAAGAGGAAGAGATGTCACTGTATATGAATCAGTCACATGGACAATGCCATCCAGGTTAACAAACGGTGATAAGAGTCAATAGACAATAGACAATAGGTGCAGGAGTAGGCCATTCGGCCCTTCGAGCCAGCACCGCCATTCAATGTGATCATGGCTGATCATCCCCAATCAGTACCCTGTTCCTGCCTTCTCCCCATATCCCCTGACACCGCTATTTTTAAGAGCCCTGTCTAGCTCACTCTTGAAAGCATCCAGAGAACCTGCCTCCACCGCCCTCTGAGGCAGAGAATTCAACAGACTCACCACTCTCTGTGAGAAAAACTGTTTCCTCGTCTCCGTTCTAAATGGCTTGCTCCTTATTCTTAAACTGTGTGGCCCCTGGTTCTGGACTCCCCCAACATCGGGAACATGTTTCCTGCCTCATGTGTGTCCAAGCCCTTAACAATCTTATATGTTTCAATGATATACCCTCTCATCCTTCTAAACTCCAGGAGTCAAGGAGACGGTTGTCATGGAAACAGGTCCTTTGGACAACCCCCCCGCCCACCAAGATGCCAATCCGAGCTAGTCCCAATTGCTGTGCCAAGCCTATACTCTCCAAACCTTTGCTACTCACAGACAATAGACAATAGGTGCAGGAGTAGGCCATTCGGCCCTTCGAGCCAGCACCGCCATTCAATGTGATCATGGCTGATCATCCCCATACCTGTCCAAATGTCCTTTAAATCCTATCATTGTACCCAGCTCTACCACTTCCTCTGGCAGTCTAAAGAAACGTCACGATCCGAAACGTCGCCCATTCTTCTCTCCAGAGATGCTGCCTGTACCGTCAGCATTTTGTGTCTATCTGCTAGAGATCATATAACCATATATAACCATATAACAATTACAGCACGGAAACAGGCATCTCGACCCTTCTAGTCCGTGCCGAACACGTATTCTCCCCTAGTCCCATATACCTGCGCTCAGACCATAACCCTCCATTCCTTTCCCGTCCATATAACTATCCAATTTATTTTTAAATGATAAAAACGAACCTGCCTCCACCACCTTCACTGGAAGCTCATTCCACACAGCCACCACTCTCTGAGTAAAGAAGTTCCCCCTCATGTTACCCCTAAACTTCAGTCCCTTAATTCTCAAGTAATGTCCCTTGTTTGAATCTTCCCTACTCTCAGTGGGAAAAGCTTATCCACGTCAACTCTGTCTATCCCTCTCATCATTTTAAAGACCTCTATCAAGTCCCCCCTTAACCTTCTGCGCTCCAAAGAATAAAGCCCTAACTTGTTCAACCTTTCTCTGTAACTTAGTTGCTGAAACCCAGGCAACATTCTAGTAAATCTCCTCTGTACTCTCTCTATTTTGTTGACATCCTTCCTATAATTAGGCGACCAAAATTGTACACCATACTCCAGAATTGGCCTCACAAATGCCTTGTACAATTTTAACATTACATCCCAACTTCTATACTCAATGCTCTGATTTATAAAGGCCAGCACACCAAAAGCTTTCTTTACCACCCTATCTACATGAGATTCCACTTTCAGGGAACTGTGCACAGTTATTCCCAGATCCCTCTGTTCACCTGCATTCTTCAATTCCCTACCATTTACCATGTACGTCCTATTTTGATTTGTCCTGCCAAGATGTAGCACCTCACACTTATCAGCATTAAACTCCATCTGCCATCTTTCAGCCCACTCTTCCAACTGCCATAAATCTCTCTGTGGACTTTGAAAATCTACTTCATTATCCACAACCCCACCTATCTTAGTATCATCTGCATACTTACTAATCCAATTTACCACACCATCATCCAGATCATTGATGTACATGACAAACAACAGTGGACCCAACACAGATCCCTGTGGCACCCCACTAGTCACTGGCCTCCAACCTGACAACCATCCACCATTACTCTGGCATCTCCCATTCAGCTACTGTTGAATCCATCTTGCTACTCCACCATTAGTACCCAACCATTGAACCTTCTTAACCAACCTTCCGTGAGGAACCTTGTCAAAGGCCTTACTGAAGTCCATTTACCACCCTATCATGACAGGTGTCCATTAATTGCAGGTATTTCTCTCTTAATAACACGTGTAACACTCTGTTTTTTTCCAACCTTCATACCTTAGGTTCCTTTCCATATATTTCTTTACTCTCTCTCTTCCGTCTCCCATCCATTCCCTCTCCACAGCCCAGCCTTATTTCCTCTGAAATGCCTCAATTTTCCATTTTCCCCAGACTACAATTTCCCCTGTTTGACCTCAACTTTCTGTCCCACCCCAGTCTCATATTCAAGCCTTCTCTTTTCACTCCCCAGCTGTGTGAATATTGACTTCTCTAACTCCAAGTAACCCTCGCTTTCCCCCTCTCTCCATCACTCCCCCTTCTTAGTTCTCCGACCAATCTGACGACTGTCCCGATTAAATTCTTATCTCTGTTTGCTTCGTTGTCAGCTTCTCCCAGCTAACAAGCTGGATCTATTCTACATTTTCCTTGACCTGCATCTCTTTTGATGTCTCGTTTTCACACCTTACACCTCCTTATCTCCCCTGACTGTCTGAAGAAGGGTCTTGACCACAAACGTCACCCATTCCTTCTCTCTAGAGAATGCAGCCAGTCCCGCTGAGTTACTTCGGCATTTTGTGTCTCTCTTCTCTTTCCAGTCCCCATTGCTGCCTGACCCTCTCTCCCTGTAACTCTGTCTCTTGCCCACCATCTGTGTTTCCCTGCTGGTGTTCAATTGTTATTTTGCCCTTTGATCTATTAATACAAGTTTTGGAAATTTGTCTTAAATCCGTGAGTTTGACACAATGATTTTAATTCTAAATAGCACCGACTGATTCAGGTGAAATTAATTTTGGATCATAAGATGTAACTATAGGACATTTCAAAAGTCTAAAAATGACTCGAGTACAATATTCCGTTGGACAGAATTTCCCGAATTCACTAGAAAATAAATGTCATTATAATATGTTGTCAAGCTGGAAAGGGCGCAGAGAAGATTTACGAGGATGTTGCCTGGACTTGATGGTCTGAGCTGTAGGGAGAGGTTGAGCAGGCTAGGACTCTATTCCTTGGGGCGCAGGAGGATGAGGCGTGACCTTACAGAGATGTAAAAAATCACGAGAGGAATAGATCGGGTAGAAGCACAGAGTCTCTTGCCCAGAGTAGGTGAATCGAGGACCAGAGAACATAGGTTTAAGGTGAAGGGGAAAAGATTTAGATTAGATTAGATCCTTTATTTGTCATTCAGACCTTTCGGTCTGAACGAAATGTCGTTGCCTGCAGTCATATATATAATAATAAACAACAAAACACACAATAAACACAAATTAACATCCACCACAGTGAGTTCACCAGGCACCTCCTCACTGTGATGGAGGCAAAATCTTAAAGTTACTGTCCCTTCCTCGTTCCCCCTCTGCGCTGAGGGGATACCCCACCGGGCGATGGTAGTCAGTCCCGCGGCTCAACCGAGCTCCGCGAACGGGCCAGTTCAAGGCACCAAGTTTAATAGGAATCTGAGAGGTAACATTTTCACACAGAGGGTGGTGGGTCTATAGACCGAGCTGTCGGAGGAGGTAGTTGAGGCAGTTAGTATTGCGACATTTGGATAGGTTAAGAGGGATATGAGCCAAAGTTAGGCAGGTGGTTCTAGTGTAGATGGGACATGTTGGTCAGTGTGGGCAAGTTGGGCCGAAGGGTCTTTCCACACTGTATGACCATGATGTGGAAATAGAGCATATTCCACCGGTTAATGGTGATTAGTTCAATTTCCTATGAATGTTTTGGCTTCAATGAATCTTTAATAAGGATTTACCTTTAAGAGAAGCAGAATAGTTTATATAATTCAGAAGAAGATTTCAAAACTCAGCAGCAGTCTCATACTGTTGGGAAAATAGGTAGGGGATTTTCTAGCAGACAGGAAATTAAGTAACTTTAAAATTTTGAAGCTAATTGTTCGAGTAAACGCAAATTGGTTAAACTACTTATCTCTGCCTCTTCCGTTTAACAAGTCAAGACGGGCATTCAGGTTATCATTACTAAGTTTCACATTCCAAATATCTCATTCTGACAGTTTCTCATAGTCATAGAGTGATAGTGCGGAAACAGGCCCTTTGGCCCAACCTGCCCGCACCGACCAACATGTCCCAGCTGCATTAATCCCACCTGCCCGCGTTTGGTCCATATCCCCCCAAACCTGTCCTATCCATGTACCTGCCTGACTGTCTCTTAAATGTCGGGATAGTCCCAGCCTCAACTACCTCCTCTGGCAGCTGGTTCCATACACACACCACACATTGTAACCTCTCAGATTCCTATTAAATCTTTTCCCCTTCACCTTAAACGGATGTCCTCTGGTCCTCGATTCACCTACTCTGGGCAAGGGACTCTGTGCAACTACCCCATCTATTCCTCTCACGATGTTATACACCTCTATAAGATCCTTCTGCACTCTAAGGAATAGATTTCCAGCTTGCTCAACCTCTCCCTGTAGTTCAGTCCTGGCAACATCCTCGTAAATCTTCTCTGTACCCTTTCCAACTTTACACTATAACATGGTTTCCAGAACTGAACATAATACACAACAAAAGCTTTTCACTGTACCTCAGTGCACATGGCAAGTTCAAATATTATTGCAACATTTAAAAAACATTTGGACATGCACTTGGTGAAAAAAAGTAGAATGCAAATGGATTAACACAACTAGGCATCATGTTTAGCATGGATCTGGTGGGTTGAAGGGCTCACTTTTCTGCTGTACATTAAGAAAAAATAGATACAGCATAGAAACAGCACCTTCAGCTCACCAGGTCCACACTGACCAACAATCACCCATACACTAGTTCTATCCTACACACTAGGGACATTTTATAGAAGCTAATTAACCTACCAACCTGTATGTCTTTGGAGTGTGGGAGGAAACAGAAGCAAACCCACACCGTCACGGGGTGAACTTACTAACTCCGTACAGACAGCACCCGTTGTCAGGATCGAACCCGGGTCTCCAGCAACTCGACCGCTGCGCCACCCTAATTCTATGACCACATCACCCCAATCCTGGCCTCTCTCCACTGGCTCCCTGTGCGGTTCCGTATACATTTCAAGACCCTCCTCTATGTCTACAAAGCCCTCAGCGGGCTTGCCCCCTCCTACATTAAATGTCTGCTTTCCCACCACTCCACCTCCAGGTCCCTCAGATCAGCCGACCTGGGGTTACTGACCATCCCTCGGTCTAGGCACAAGCTCAGGGGCGACCGTGCCTTTACGGTTGCAGCTCCTAGACTGTGGAACAGCAGCATCCCCTCTTCCCACCAGAACTGCCCCCTCCATCGACTCCTTTAAGTCAAGACTAAAAACGTATCTATGCTCCCAAGCCTTTCCTGACGTCCACTGAGTGAGGGCTATATGTATATATGTATGTAGTTTGTTTATACTATTCTTATAACAAATGTAAAGCACTTTGGCCAACGAGAGTTGTTTTTTAAATGTGCTATATAAATAAATGTGACTTGACTTGACTATGACTATAGTTTCTTTTAGTCTTTCTCACGGATCTGACAGCAATTTCGAAGTAGAGATTTAAAAGAGTGGAGCGACTGTCATGTGTGATTGCACACGGGTTGGGCCGAAGGGCCTGTTTCCACACTGTATTTCTCTATGACACTTCTGTGACCAACACACACACACACAGTCACCTGCTTTGGGCACCATCTTATTTTATAGAAACCAAGAATAACGTCTATAATCTATATTTCTCACTTTGACAGGGGTGTGAAAGAGCATAGGTCATAGGACAATAAATGGAGGGATGGGATTTCTGGGGTCGTTCTGGGAGCTAGCACAACTTTAATGGGCCAAATGGCCTACATCATCAAGAAGGGGAAAAATGAAGATGACTTTGTAATGTGTTATCGCCATCTGTTGCTAGTGATGAGGTAGTGCAATTGGCTTTCATTTCCTGTATTTCAACATGAAAATTCTTCAGAATGACTATCTGTAATATAATTATCTTTATGTTAGTTCTATAATGTTTGTCTGCACCAAGTAGAGGATTATGATTATTTGATTACGTTGAAGACAGAACTGCAGATGCTGGGAAAAATCGAAGGTAGGCAAAAATGCTGGAGAAACTCAGCGGGTGAGGCAGCATCTATTGAGCGAAGGAATAGGTGACGTTTCGGGTCGAGACCCTTAAGGGTGAGGCAGCATCTATGGAGCGAAGGAATAGGTGACGTTTCGGGTCGAGACCCTTCTGGAAACTCAGCGGGTGAGGCAGCATCTATGGAACGAAGGAATAGGTGACGTTTCGGGTCGAGACCCTTCCGGGTCTCGACCCGAAACGTCACCTATTCCTTCCCTCCATAGATGCTGCCTCACCCACTGAGTTTCTCCAGCATTTTTGTATACATTTGATTATGTTGGCTGCTTTTTCGAGGCAGCATTAAGTGCAGATGAAGTCAATGATAAGAAGTCTGGTCTGTGTGATGGACTGGACTACATCAATGATTCTCTGCAATTTATTGCGTTCTTGGGCAGAGTTGTTCCCAGAACAAGCTGTGATGCAAACCGACAGTGTGCTTTCTATGGCGCTGCCTTACAGCACCAAAGACCCGGGTTCGATCCTGACTAGGGCTGCTGTAGTTTGTACATTCTCCCTGGGACCGCATGGGTTTTCCCCAGGTGCTCCGGTTTCCTCCCACATGCCAAAAACGTTCAGGTTTGTAGGTTAATTGGCTTTGGTAAAATTGCAAATTGTCCCTTGTGGGTTTAGGATAGTGCTAGTGCACAGGGGACCGCTGGTCGGCATGGACAGTGGGCCGAAGGGCCTGTTTCCACGCTGCATCGCTAAACTAAACAAGGCCAAATTTCCTCAGTCTCCTTGGGATGTAGAGGCATTGGTGTGCATTCAATGGCTGTTGTATCAATGTGCTTGGTCCACCACCGATCAATGTCAAGGAACTTCTCAACTATTTCTACATCCTCACCGCCGATAGGCACAAAATGCTGGAGTAGCTCAGTGGTACACACAGCATCTCTGGAGAGAAGGAATGAGTGCTGTTTTTGGTCCTTCTTCGTACTGAGAGTCAGGGGAGATGGAGACACAAGCTCTCTCTAACTTCTACAGGTGCACAGTAGAGAGCATGCTGACCGGTTGCATCGTGGCTTGGTTCGGCAACTTGAGCGCCCTGGAAAGGAAAAGACTACAAAAAGTAAACACTGCCCAGTCCATCATCGAGGGGATTTATCGCAGTCGCTGCCTCAAAAAGGCTGGCAGTATCATTAAGGACCCATACCATCCTGGCCACACACTCATCTCCCTGCTACCTTCAGGTAGAAGGTACAGGAGCCTGAAGACTGCAACAACCAGGTTCAGGAATAGCTACTTCCCCACAGCCATCAGGCTATTAAACCCGGCTCGGACAAAACTTTGATTATTAATAACCAATTATCTGTAATTTGCACTTTATCAGTTTATTTATTCATGTGTGTATATATTTATATCATAGTATATGGACACATTAATCTGTTTTGTAGTAAATGCCTACTATGTTCTGTGCTGAAGCAAAGCAAGAATTTCATTGTCCTATCAGGGACACATGACAATAAATTCACTTGAACTTGAGATAAGGAAGGGCAAGGCGTGAAAACGAGACATCAAAGGGGATGGTGTTCAAGGAAAATGTAGAGTTGATCATTGTTAGCTAGGAGGTGACAACGAAGCCTGCAACCTCGTCCACTTTGCTTCTTGGCGCAGAAATAAAGTATGACTACACCTTTAAACTATTGCACACATGTTGTTTATTATGGTGAATGCTTACTGAGACAGTTTACATGAAGTTTACTAACTTCACAAGCAGTGGGACTGCAGCGCTCCCACATGGGTCACCTGATGCTGGAACTCCATGGAGTTGGTTGTTCAGTAGCTCAAACACTTCCCATAGACGACACCACTTACAAAGTGTCACAGAGTCCACAATCACGTCCTGTCGGGGGTCACAAGTAAGGCTGATCGGTGGATAGCTCCATCTTGACCGGCTGTCCAGGTGTAACCGGCATCTTAACGCCGGTGGCTGCCACAGTGCTTTCACTGCTTTCACTGCTGGGAAAACAGAAAAGCAAGCTCGGCTGATTCATGTGACAATTCGCAGGAAGGAACTGCAGATGCTGGTTTAAACCGAAGATGGACACAAAATGCTGGGGTAACTCATTAAGGACAGGCAGCGTCTCTGGAGAGAAGGAATGGGTGACGTTTCACCCATTCCTTCTCTCCAGAGATGCTGCCGGTCCCGCTGAGTTACTCCAGCTTTTTGTGTCATCTTCATGTGATCATTATATGGAAATGAACATAATAGAGGCATGTGCTGATTTAATACAAATCAAAGGAAATCAGCAAAGGCAGGTAAAACACAATTAAGCTCGATTATTCATGATCTAACTGAGTGCCAGACCAGACTAGATGAGTGGAATGGCCACAGCCAATGCCACGTTCTAAACATAGACAGGGCGATCGTTTCGCTGAACACCTTTGCTCAGTCCACCCGGACCTAGCTGATCCCACTGTTGCCAAACATTTTAATCCCCCCCTCCCATTCCTACACAGACCTTTCTGTCCTAGGTCTCCTCCATTGTCAGAGTGAGGCCGAAACGCAAATTGGAGGAACAGCATCTCATATTTCACTTGGGCAGCATAAAACCCGGCAGTATGACTATTGATTTCTCTAACTTCAAGTAACCCCTGCATTCCCTCTCTCTCCATCCCCCCCCCCACCCAATTCGCACCAGCTTCTCGTTCTCCCCCAGCAACCAGCTAACAATGGCCTGTTTTGTTACTTGTTTGCATATCTTTCATTCATTTGTTCTATATTTGTTCTATTATCTATGTTCTTACACCTGGACAGCCGGTCAAGATGTTCTATATCTCTCTACATCACCGTCTATATCTCTCGTTTCCTTTTCTCCTGACTCTCAGTCTGAAGAGTCTCGACCCAAAATATAACCCATTCCATCTCGCTGCTCGAGTAACTCCAGCATTTTGTGTCTGTCCGTCTTCAGATTACACCAGCATTTGCAGTTCTTTCCTACACCACTTTCCACAAACCCTGTGTCCCACCCCCCACCCCCCCGAACTGTTTTCAATATTATAAATGCAATATAACAAACATTATTTTGAAGTTATAAATGTAAATATTTATAAGAAGACATTATATGAAGTAAGAATTTCATTGTTCCATCTGGGACATATGATATTAAAACACTCTTGACTATTTTATGAGTGCTGGTTGTATGATTAGCTCAATGCCACCAACCTGGTTGCCGTGGTTTCTGCTCCTAGTGCTATCTGTGGTGACCAAATGATTGTAGGTGGAGACGTCTCTCGGCGACCATCTCGTAGGCAGTAGTAGTTATCTGCAAATTTATGACTGGGACCGACTGGTAGAATCGGCGGCTCTGGGCTTCTAAAACACAATATTTCAAAATTCTGACGTGACAAAAAGGAACAACATGCCTCATAAAAAGCCTGTCCTGAAAATAACCGGTAAACATTCAAAGGTGAAAGGATGGGAACTCAAAAGCATAATTCAGTCCCACTCGTGCCGGTCGGCATTAACACAGCATTATACGTTCCTCCTCGATAGTCCACCAGGCCACAGAGCGTTCTCAGCTCCCTTTTACTGATTAGCACGCAACAAAAGCTTTTCACTGTGCAGGAGGGAACTGCAGATGCTGGTTTAAACCGAAGGTAGACACAAAATGCTGGAGTAACTCAGCGGGACAGGAAGCATCTCTGGAGAGAAGGAATGGGTGACGTTTCTGGAGAAGGATCTCGCCCCGAAATGTCACCCATTTGTTCTCTCCAGCGATGCTGCCTGTCACGCTGCATTACTCAAGCATTTTGTGTCTATCAAAAGCTTTTCACCGTACCTCGGTACACGTGACAATAAACTGAACCGGAATTGGAATGATCAAATTTCTCTGATTTCAGGTCATCTGCACTCCCCCCTCTCCACCACGACCCCCCCTCCCCCAAAGCCATCTTTCCCACAGCACAATGCCCCCTCTCACCCAGCTTCTCCCTCACCCACACCATCAGCTCATCACCAACAGGAGGAGGAATTTATTTTGTCAGAGGGTGGTGAATCTGTGGAATACTTTGCCACAGAAGGCTGTGGAGGCGAAGTCAATGGATACTTTTAAGGCAGAGATAGATAGATTCTTGATTAGTACAGGTGTCATGGGTTATGGGGAGAAGACCTGAAATGTCACTTATCCATGTGTTGGAAGGAACTGCAGATGCTGGTTTACACCGAAGAAAGGCACAAAATGTTGGAGTAACTCAGCGGGACAGGCACCATCTCTGGATAGATGGAATGGGTGACCCTTCAGAAGACTCGATCCAAAAAGTCACCCATTCCTTCCATCTAGAGATGCTGTCTATCACTTATCCATGTTCTTTAGAGATGCTACTTGACAAGCAGAGTAACTCCAGCACGTTGTGTCTTTCTTTGTAAACAGTTCCTTATTTTTACATATTTTAAGATCCCTCTGACATCAATTAAGCACTTCCAGAAGAGGGCCATTAACTCTATTGGAAAGCTGGTTCCTTATGATTGCAGCAGTTTATATGTTGTATTACCTGGAAGCAACTTCAGTGTATCGAAGCTGCAGCTTAGCTTGAAGATTCCTCTGGAAAAAAACAGACAAGAGATTATTCAGAACCAAAACATCACCCATATTCCTGTATATGATCTGGTTACATATACCTAACTCAGTCTTTTCTTAAATTATATTGCATGGATATAGATGTTTACCTTGGTGCTGCTGTTTTGTGGTAATTTATCACAGTTGCTAAGATCATATTAGATGAAAGGGACCTATATAGCTGCTGTAGTTGTCAATGTGCTATTATATATATATGTGTGTGTGTGTGCATGTTAGAATGAGAATATTTACCCCTATACAATATATGTGTGTGTGTGTATAGGGATATATATATATATATACACCTATATATACATATATATATCACACAAATACAAACAGTGCCCTCCTTGCCGTTTTTCTATTATAAAACAGTGATATATTTAGTCATTAATCATTACATAATCATTACACACTGCACCCTCCCTGCTGTATTGCCGCTGTAAACCAGTGTTATATAGAAACATAGAAATTAGGTGCAGGAGTAGGCCATTCGGCCCTTCGAGCCTGCACCGCCATTCAATATGATCATGGCTGATCATCCAACTCAGTATCCCGTACCTGCCTTCTCTCCATACCCTCTGATCCCCTTAGCCACAAGGGCCACATCTAACTCCCTCTTAAATATAGCCAATGAACTGGCCTCGACTACCCTCTGTGGCAGAGAGTTCCAGAGATTCACCACTCTCTGTGTGAAAAAAGTTCTTCTCATCTCGGTTTTAAAGGGTTTCCCCCTTATCCTTAAGCTGTGACCCCTTGTCCTGGACTTCCCCAACATCGGGAGCAATCTTCCTGCAATATTGCCGGCTTGTCACTATAACAGCCATTATATTTACCCCCGCTGCCAGGTTCCGCACCCACTGGATGATCTTTGTCGCCGACGCCATGTTTGTTGTCAAGGGCGAACACCCGGTGCACGCCGGGCGGGCCGGGCCGGACACACACAGTCACGGCCACAACTTGTACAACGACGGGGTCGAGGAGCCGACGGTCAACGTGGAAAAATAAATACAATTAAATAGTTTGTCCGAGAATTCATTCTGGTGGCGGAACTGGGAATTCTGGGAAAGGGGTGTTAGTAATGGTTTTATTAATGTTTCTATAATGTTGTTATAGGTTGGATTTTGTTTCCGACTGGCGCGTTATAGTTTGTAGGGGGTTGTGCGTGCGCGTGCGCGTGTGTGTGTGTGTGCGTGCGCGTGTGTGTGCGCGTGCGCGTGTGTGTGTGCGGGGCGGCTGGTGTAGAGGGGGGGCGGGGCGGAGGGTTGATAGGCAGCTGGTGTAGAGGGGGGGCGGGACGGGGGGTTGATAGGCAGCTGGTGTAGAGGGGGGGCGGGACGGGGGGTTGATAGGCAGCTGGTGTAGAGGGGGGCGGGGCGGAGGGTTGATAGGCAGCTGGTGTAGAGGGGGGAGGGGCGGAGGGTTGATAGGCAGCTGGTCTAGAGGGGGGAGGGGCGGAGGGTTGATAGGCAGCTGGTGTAGAGGGGGGGCGGGGCGGGGGGTTGATAGGCAGCTGGTGTAGAGGGGGGGCGGGGCGAGGTGTTGATAGGCAGCTGGTCTAGAGGGGGGGGTTGTGTGTGTGTGTGGGGGCGGGGCAGGGGGTTGATAGGCAGCTGGTGTAGAGGGGGGGCGGGGCGGAGGGTTGATAGGCAGCTGGTGTAGAGGGGGGAGGGGCGGGGGGTTGATAGGCAGCTGGTGTAGAGGGGGGGGGCGGGGCGGAGGGTTGATAGGCAGCTGGTGTAGAGGGGGGCGGGGCGGAGGGTTGATAGGCAGCTGGTGTAGAGGGGGGCGGGGCGGAAGGTTGATAGGCAGCTGGTGTAGGGGGGGGAGGGGCGGGTATAAATAGCGGGCGGCCGCACCACGTGCTCCTTTTTGCAGAGACGCCGCCATCATGGAGGGACCGCGGACACAGGCCGTCAAACTGGCGCGGGTAAGTAAGCGGCTCCGGCCCAGCTCCGGCCCGGCCCTGACAGGCCCCGGGGTGGTAGTAGTAGTGGTGGCGGTGGGGGTAAGTAGCGGCTCCCGCCCTGACAGGCCCCAGGGTGGGGGGAGAGCGGGGACACAGGCCGTCAAACTGGTCGCGAGTAAACACAAGGCCCCAGCATGGCTCAGCCCGACCGGTGGAGGCGGGACAGGGGGGTGGAGGGTGGTGTGGGGGGTAGGGGTGCTTGGTGGAGGGTACGGGGGAGATGGAGGCTGGGGGATGTGGTGGAGATAGGAGGGGGCCGATGGAGATAGGAGGGGGGGGCTGGGTGGAGTTTATGGGGTCGAGAGGGGGTGTGGAGGGTACGGGGGGGGGGGGGGGGAGAGATGTGGGAGACTGGGGAGGGACTGCTGACACAGGCCGTCATTCCAGGCCGCGGGTAAACACTGGGCCCCGGGGTCGGGGACTGGTCCGGGTACAGTGGCTCCATGCCGGGGGAAGAGGCTCGAGGTCTGGCCCCGGTCCCCATCATCTCCCCGCGCCTCCTGCCTTACTAGGAATACAGTCCTAACCCTACCAACCTATAATCGTGATTTGCCACGGAGTCGCACCACAGACGAGGATTGCACAGACGAGGGAGTAAAATGAGACCATAAAGAGATTAGAAAATGTAGGTGACACGTTTAAAGACTGACGGGCTGTGTAATAGGGGTGATGGTACAGGACAGTGAGGGAGGAGGAGGGGGGGAGACAGATCAGAACTTGGTTCAAATCAAGGCTTTTGAATAATATCACATTTATGTAAGGGGATATAAGGAGACTGAGAGGAAATGTATTTTTTAAATATTTAGTTCAGTGTTTTGGTGGTTCAGTTTATTATCACGTGTATCATGGTACAATGAAAAACTTTTATTGCATGCTGACCAGTCAGAAGAAAGACAATACATGATTACAAACTTGCCATCTACAGTGCATATGTGCATGATTTAGTGCAAGGTAAAGTCAGCAAAGTCTGATCAAGGATAGTCCGAGGGATCAGCTGAGGGGCAGGTGCGAATAGGCAGACTGTGATGACATTTCATTGGTGTGAATCTTATCTTTGCTGACATCAAGGAGACTAGCAGTTTGGACCATTTTAGAGTGTGGCCCAGTAATGGCATCAAGGTAGTATTGAAGGCCTTCACAATACTTTCTTCCCATGCTGGATAGCAGGTGAATAATATGACATTTTGTATAGTGTTGAGGTTTCAAGATGGAGATGGATACCATCAGCCTAAAAATATGTATTTAGGACATAACATGCTTGTTCAAGTACAGGAAGAAAAGCCTCAGTGGATAAATGTGAATGGGAACAGATGAGCAAGGTCCCATCCAGTTGGATGAAGATTGGAACCATTTTGCTGTGTTGACCTGGTTAGTCCAAAGGCTTGCCAGCATGTTGGTGTAGAATGAAGAGAGTTGAGCCCTCTGCTTTTGATGCTGGAATGAGGAGAATGTATTGAAATTGATGTGCAGAGTTAAAACTTGAATCAAATTTTGCGAGTATCCCATTGCTCCCATTGTGTGTTATGCAATCAAAGTTCTGTCTCATAATAACATTGAATGTGCAAATCATTGGATGTGTCAGTTAACTCTAAACTTTGTTAAATTGTTTTCTGGTCATAGGTTACCAAAGTTCTTGGAAGAACTGGTTCCCAGGGACAGTGTACACAGGTATGAATGGACCAGCAATTATTGAAATACTTGTAAAACTGAAGTATGAAGTATGTTGCATGTTAAAGTATATGGTTGTACGATGTACGAGTTTGCTGTTTTCTTTGTGTGCTATACAAAGTCGAGCAGCACCAAAGCAGATATTGCATTGCATTTGCTGGAATTGAACAAATAATCCTGGAAATATCCAAATATGGCAAGCTGTTCATCGGAACCAACTGGTTGAAAAGTTCGCAGCTATTCCCATCTCCACAGATCCTGCCTGAGCATTTCCAGAATGCTGTTAGTTCTTCCAGTTTCTGAACCTTCCTCGTGTGAATGCCTTTCAATACAGACACGCCCAAATTAGATGATCCATGTAATGTTGGCCTGCAAAATCTGATGTCCAGTTAAAAATGGGTATTGTATATGTATATTGAGTGTGTGTGTCTGGATGCATGTATACAATTGTGCACGCTCTCCATATACTGTTGCAATGTGGGAATTCGTGAAGTTTTATTGATTTACCAGGCATTTCCTTTCTTGGAATAAAACTGTTAAGAGCTGAGTACATTTACCATTGTTTTCTTGGCTTTGCAGTTAATCTGCAAGCAAAATGCAGTTTTGAAACAAGAAATTTTAATATCTTTCTTGACTCAGAGGGTCTCGACCCGAAACGTCACCCATTCCTTCTCTCCGGAGATGCTGCCTGTCCCGCTGAGTTACTCCAGGTTTTTGTGTCTGCGGTGTAAACCAGCATAGAAACATAGAAATTAGGTGCAGGAGTAGGCCATTCGGCCCTTCGAGCCTGCACCGCCATTCAATATGATCATGGCTGATCATCCAACTCAGTATCCCGTACCTGCCTTCTCTCCATACCTTCCTACACAAGATATTTTCTTCTGGTTTATACCGAAGATAGACACAAAATGCTGGAGGGACAGGCAGAATCTCTGGATTTCTAACTTCACATACCCCTTGCTTTCTCTCTCTCTCTCTCTCTCTCTCTCTCCATCTCCCTCTTCCTGGTTCTATCAGTCTGACTATCACCCTGATTACATTTTATCTCTGCATGCTTCGTTGTCACCTTCTGTTAGCTATTTCATCAGGCTTTTGGATGTAATCCAGAGTGTTTATCGTGTAGGTTCGTGTGGAATTTATGGATGACAGCAACCGATCCATCATTAGGAATGTGAAGGGACCAGTCCGTGAGGGAGATGTGCTCACACTTTTGGAGTCTGAACGTGAAGCAAGAAGATTACGATAACAGGTATTCTCACTAAATGTAGTTGTTTACGTGAATTTCAGGTAAAAAATAGCAGGTTAAATCTAGACCATATGCATTCATCGAGTACCTGTGTAGTATTAAGATGCTCTAATTTAGAATGGATAGAACATAGAATAGTACCGCACAGGAAAAGGCCCAACGACCCACAATATGTGTGCCAAATATTTAGTAGAGAACTTCATAGCTATTACCTTGTTTAACACTTCTTGCTGCTTCCAAAATTGCAGACATTAGGGTTAGGGTTACCTACTAAGATTTAAGACAGAATGGCGGGGAGGTGTATTTTGGTGACACTATGGAGATTTTGCAGGTTCGTGTAGGAAGGAACTGCAGATGCTGGTTTAAACCGAAGATAGACACAAAATGCTGGAGTAACTCAGCGAGACATGCAGCATCCCTGGAGAGAAGGAATGGGTGACGTTTCGGAAGATGGGACTCGACCTGAAACATCACCCGTTCCTTCTCTCCTGAGATGCTGCCAGTCCCGCTGAGTTACTCCAGCATTTTGTGTCTGTTTTCCAGGTTTGTGGTCAGCTTCTAGTGACCAGGCAGGAGTGGTACACAGCACCAGTGTAGACTTTATAGTTTGCAACCGAGTCTTCATTACAAGTGACCCTTGCGTTATAGGAGTGGCTAAGTTCCTAGAAAGTGTTCTGTGTTGCTTTTATCCATAATGCAATGTCACATCTCAGCGTACATCAAGATATGAGCGTTAAAATTTAATTCAGTTTGTTTATTTTTTCGAATAAATTCTGATAAATTTTATTCTGTATCTCAAATTTCTTGCTCATGTGAATTGGGAAAGGGTGAATTTCCATAACACAAATGGCCATAACATGGGGCTCACCTGTATTGGTTTGTGCTCTTCATGAGACTGCTGCTGGCTTCCTACTACTTGCTTATTCTTTCTGTTTCTTCCAGCAGCAGATCAAATCATTTGAGATCATTTCAAATCTGGAATTATTCTGATCCATTTTTTTTAATTCAATGCCTTCAACTGCTGTTTCTGTTCTTCCATATTTATTGTAGAGATTACAGTTCCTGTTTGTTGTGCTGCCTCAGGTTTTAAGTACTGTATATACCCTGTTCAAAGACCTTGGATGTATATAGCAACAGTTTCCCACCCAAATGGCATTATATAGTATGGTCAAATGAATTTAGCTTTAGTTATTGTGTTTAAAATAAATCAGATGTGGGCTTATTGCTGCAGGACCTGCAGTTACATAAACTGTTTAGAAAGAGCTCATGGGCAAAAATCAAAGACTTTGATGAATATTACAATGATTTACCTGCAATATAATTGACGGTAGCCTCCTCCTTCAGTGCAGCATCTTGGTATCAGGCAGCAATGTACATTGTGTTGTGTGTGTTAGACTGGGCGTGAGCTGCCCACTGCCAAACCTCCCATTGAGATCATGTGGATTAATCATTCATTTCCGACTGTCCCCATTACATCCGAGTTCAAGTTCTCGTCATTTTGTCCGGATTAAAGGAGCATCAGTTGCTGGAAAATCGGTGGTGGTGGTCCTGTAATTATATGCACCACTTCATCTAATCCATCTACACTAATTTCATTCTGAAGAAGGGTCTCAACCCGAAACGTCGCCCATTCCTTCTCTCCAGAGATGCTGTCTGAGTTACTCCAGCATTTTTGTGTCTACTAATTTCTCCCTGTTTTTAAACTATTAACCAGTTTGCAGTTTATCTGAACCACTTAGCAATTTTTGGAGCAATAAATGAGACAAACGTGCGTGGGTGCAGTAGGTGTTTCTCCTGGTCCTCTTAGGCTTGTAATTCAGAGGTCTGCTACCGACAGAAACAATGAGGCAGCACAGTGGAGCTGCTGCTTCACACTGCCGGAGACCTGGGTTCGACCCTGACCTTGGGTGACGTCTGTGGTATTTGCACGTACTCCCTGTGAACGTGCATTTCTTCCCGCATCCCAAAAACATGTGTGGGTTTGTTGACGAATTGGCTTCTGTAAATTGCCCCCAGTGGAGGGATGGCAAGCGAAAGTGGGATAGCACGGGGCTAATGTGAACGGGTGGGCCCACGCTGTATTTTATAATCGATCAATAAATGTCAACCGGTGTGTCCTTTGTGTAAGAAGGAACTGCAGATTAAAAATCGAAGGTAGACACAAAATGCTGGAGTAACTCAGCAGGTGAGTTACTCCAGCATTTTGTGTCTACCGTTGTATCCTTTCCCGCTTTTTGGTCTTGCTTTAAAGAGCGTCAAACCTGTTTGACTGTCTTGATTTGCCGCCAAGACCGCCTGGTCATTTTCTAGTGAAGAGAAGCAACACCCTTTAGCACAGCACAGTCCAACCAAAGTTTGATATCAGTCAATTTTGCTGGTTTACTATTGCTATCTACTACACCAGTCTCCAGTATTCTTAGCACCATCACCGACTTCATCAATTCCCACGCCCTACCTGACAGCACCATCACCGACTTCATCAATTCCCACGCCCTACCTGACCAAGCCTCCAAACTCATCGTTCCCCAGCCCCGCACGGCCCGTTTTTACCTTCTCCCCAAAATCCACAAACCCGGCTCTCCCGGCAGACCCATTGTCTCTGTGTATTCGTGCCCCACCGAACTCATCTCCACATACCTTGACTCCATCCTATCCCCCTTGGTCAAATCCCTCCCCACCTATGTTCTAGACACCTCAGACACTCTCCGCCGCCTCCACGCATTCCACTCTCTGGGCCCTCACCCCCTCATCTTCACCTTGGATGTCCGGTCACTCTACACCTCCATCCCCCACCAGGATGGCCTCAGAGCCCTCCGGTTCTTCCTCGACCAGAGGAGCAACCTATACCCAGCCACTGACACTCTCCTCCGCTTAGCGGAGTTGGTCCTCACCCTCAATAACTTTACATTTGACTCCTCCCATTTCCTCCAAACACAAGGCGTAGCTATGGGCACACGCATGGGCCCCAGCTACGCCTGCCTCTTTGTCGGGCACGTTGAACAATCCTTGTTCGAGACGTACCAGGGCCCCATCCCCGACCTCTACCTCCGTTACATTGACGACTGCTTTGGTGCCACCTCCTGCACCCACACACAACTGACTGACTTCATCCACTTCACCACCAACTTCCATCCGGCACTCCAGTACACCGGGACGATTTCCGACACTTCCCTACCATTCCTTGACCTCACCATCTCCATCGCAGGGGACAGACTCCTGACCGACATACATTACAAACCCACTGACTCACATGGCTATCTGGACTACACGTCTTCCCACCCTGCCCCCTGTAAAGACTCCATCCCCTACTCCCAATTCCTCCGCCTACGCCGCATCTGTTCCCAGGATGAGACATTTCATACCAGGGCATCGGAAATGTCCTCGTTCTTCAGGGAACGGGGATTCCCCTCCGCCACCATAGATGAGGCTCACACCAGGGTCTCATCCATACCCCGTAACACTGCTCTCTCTCCCCATCCCTGCACACGCAACAAGGGCAGAGTCCCTCTGGTCCTCACCTTTCACCCCACCAGCCGGCAAATACAACACATAATCCTCCGCCATTTCCGCCACCTCCAACGTGACCCCACCACTCGCCACATCTTCCCATCTCCCCCCATGTCTGCCTTCCGCAAAGACCGCTCCCTCCGCAACTCCCTCGTCAATTCTTCCCTTCCCTCCCGCACCCCCCCCTCCCCGGGCACTTTCCGTTGCAACCGCAAGAAATGCAACACCTGTCCCTTCACCTCCCCCCTCGACTCCCTTCAAGGTCCCAAGCAGTCGTTCCAGGTGCGACAAAGGTTCACCTGTATCTCCTCCAACCTCATCTACTGCATCCGCTGCTCTAGATGTCAGCTGATTTACATCGGTGAGACCAAGCGTAGGTTGGGCGATCGTTTCGCCGAACACCTCCGCTCAGTCCGGAATAACCTACCTGACCTCCCGGTGGCTCAGCACTTCAACTCCCCCTCCCATTCCCAATCCGACCTCTCTGTCCTGGGTCTCCTCCATTGCCAGAGTGAGCAACAGCGGAAATTGGAGGAACAGCACCTCATATTCCGTCTGGGGTCCTTGCGTCCTTATGGCATTAACATTGAATTCTCCCAATTTGGCTAGCCCGTGCTGTCTCCTCCCCTTCCTTAACCCTCTAGCTGTCTCCTCCCACCCTCCCATCCGCCCGCCCTCGGGCTCCTCCTCCTCCTCCCCTTTTCCTTCTTTCTTTCCCCACCCCCCATCAGTCTGAAGAAGGGTTTCGGCCCGAAACGTCGCCTATTTCCTTCGCTCCATAGATGCTGCTGCACCCGCTGAGTTTCCCCAGCAATTTTGTGTACCTCCAGTATTCTTATGATGACTTTCTTCAGCTGTTTGGCCATTTTACTGATGTTTTGTTTTCATTTCAACAGGTATGCCAACTGCCACCTGAAGATCCTTACCTCCACAATTGGCTACAGACATTTGCAAACTTTTTTGGACAAAATGCTACAATAAATTCTGTAAATTAGCTGATCTGTTGGGTTTCATTGTTTTGTATTTCGCACTAAACTTGAATGTTGTGGCCGTGGTATTTATAGTATGGTTTGTCTGCCTTTAAACCACAGTGAAGGGTCCCAACATGAAAGGTTCACGCTGAGTTACTCCAGTATTTTGTTTAATTTTTGGTGTAAACCAGCATCTGCACTTCCTTCCGACACATTAGTTCATGCTTCATGGATCTTCTCCCCTACATCACCCTGACCAGCACCCAGGAAAATGCCTGAATCAGACAATAGACAATAGTTGCAGGAGTAGGCCATTCGGCCCTTCGAGCCAGCACCTCCATTCAATGTGATCATCCCCAATCAGTACCCTGTTCCTGCCTTCTCCCCATATCCCCTGACTCTGCTATTTTTTAAGAGCCCTATCTAGCTCTATCTTGAAAGCATCCAGAGAACCTGCTGAGGCAGAGAATTCCCCAGACTCACCACTCTCTGTGAGAAAAAGTGTTTCCTCAGTTCTAATACTGGAAGCCCCTCTTAATACTGTGCTGGTGAAAGTTGGCATTTTACTTGAGGATCCAGTTCCACAGCTTCAGTTCCTGCTGTGACAAGCTGTATGCTCTGAGCAACTCGGGCAAAGGGTATTAGGAACCCTGACAGTACTGAGCAATAGTTGCCATATAAATTGACTGCTGTTCAGTTGGTGTTCATCCTCTACTTGAACATTCAGAGGTTGGAGTGTTGTTTCTTTTTGTATTTCTAGTCTTGCTCTTTGAATGGATGTGATAGATTAATTTTCATGGGTACCCAAACATTTTACAGAAACGCTTATTTTTCACAAAGCATTTCAATGTCATCATTTTGAAAAGCATAGTGTAATTAAATGTAGAATCTATTTTTGATGCTTAAAAATAACAGGCTCCAAACGATTTATGATGACAGGGCCACGTGATAGTCATGCAATCAAACGTGTGGCTTGCATGGGAAGGTGTATAAAATAGTAAGTGGAATAGATTGGATGGATGCACAGAGTCTCTGGCAGTAGGTGATTCAAGGAGCCGAGGACATAGGTTTAAGGTGAAGGGGAAAAGATTTAATAGGATTCACTGAAGGGTGGTGGGTGTATGGAACAAGCTGCCAGAGGAGGTAGTTGAGGCAGGGACTATCCCAAAATTTAAGAAACGGTTAGACAAGTATATGAATAGAACAGGTTTGGAGAGATATGGACCTAAACATGGAGAGGTGGGACGAGTGTAATTTAGTTTGGAGATACAGTGCGGAAATGCCCTTCGGCCCACTGAGCACGCGCCAACAAGCGATCCCCACACATTAACTAGGGCCGATTTTTACATTTATACCAAGCCAATTAACCTACAAACCTGTGTGTCTTTGAAGTGCGGGAGAAAAACCAAAGTACTCTGAGAAAACCCACCATGAGCATGTACAAACGGCGTACAGACAGCACCCGTAGCCAGGATCGAACCCGGGTCTCTGGAGCTGTAAGCTCTGTAAGGCAGTTCCCCTGGCAGTTTTTTAAGTGGGGAAAATAATTATAGAACCGTACAAAGATGTTGCCTAAGCTAAATGTTTCCAGCATTCTTTTAAACCTTGGCACAACGCTGGATCTCTAGATGGTTTTTAATAACCATATATTAGGTGGGAATAAGAAAGTCATTATACAGCAGGCAAAAAGTTTCAATCTTTAATGTAAAATGCAATTTTTGCTTTGCATACAATGAAAGGTATTTGTTAGATGCTAGCAATATCACAATGATGAATGTTGCTTTAATCAACATATCAAGAGAATCAACCATATAAAAGAACTATGGACAAAATACTGTTGGACAAGAATGATGATACTATCCCCCGATCTTTGTACGGTGGGTAGCTCCTGTAACTGGAACCCGTCTATGGCACAACCTGAAACCAAAAGGAATCTGGATGAAAATACCGGCTATCACTGGGTCTCCACCCAAAACGTCACCCACTCCTTTCTCTCCAGGGATGCTGCCTGTCCCGCTGAGTCACTCCAGCATTTTGTGTCTTATCTTAAGGCTATGACTCAATTTACTTCAGAGACCAGTTTTGAGTAATGTTGGACTGTCACACAATGAAGCTCTTGAGAAATTTCATTTGTGCCTAACCTTCATTTCCCAAAGCTCTCAACTGTTAATGAATTATGTAGGAAAGAAAATCCTGGAGTAACTCAGCAGGACAGGCAGCTTCTCTGGAGAGAAGGAATGGGTGATGTTTCAGATTGAGACCCTCCTTCAGTCAATGAATTACAAATCTTCAGCGCTAATGAATTACTTTAGCGATGCAGCACGGAAACAGGCTCTTTGGCCCACCGAGTCCATGCTAACCAGTAATTACTCCATACACTAACACTGCCCTACACACCAGGGGAGTTTACAATTTTTTTACCAAAGCCAATTAACCAACAAACTTGTACGTCCTTGAAATGTGGTAGGTCAATTGGCTTTGGTACATTTGTTATACAAGACCATGAGGCTGCATTTGGAGTATTGTTTTCAGTTTTGGCCACACTGCTCTTGGAGCTATTTAATTGAGCTGAAAAGAGTGCAGAGACGTTTTACGAGGATGTTGCCAGGGCCTGAGCTACGTATATGGAGTGATATGCAGGCTAAGACTTTATTCCTTGGAGTGCAGGAGGCTGAAGGGTGATCATGAGGGTAATAGATTGTGCATTCACCCTATCTTTTACCCAGAGTAGGAGATTGAAGGACCAGAGGTCACGGTGAAAGTCGAGATGTAATGGGAACCGAAAGGGCAACTTTCAAACACTGCAAGACAGGGTGGTGGGTATATGGAATGAGCTGCTAGAGCAGGTAGTATAACCAGGTAGAAGACACAATCACAGGTACATACATAGAAAAGATTTAGAGGGATATGGGCCAAACATGGGTAAATGGGACTAGCTTAGATGGGGCATCTTGGTTGAGAAGGGTCTGTTTTGTGTTCTGTGACTGAGTGGCTCAGGAGTAGGGAATGGGGGAAATGTAATATAATGCTAAGGAGACTGAAAAAAAGACAGCCCATTGTGTATTCTGTAAAAATAACAAATGAAGCGTTTGTTCCGACCTGCGATGCCGACTCCAGGTTCTTGCGTGCAGTGAGCATGGCGGCAATTTCTTTGTTATCGGCTTCTAACGCGATGGTCATTGCATTACTGCCATCCTGTGAGGAAGTGAACACCTGTAGTTACCACTATTCATTGGAACAGAAAATACGAAACCACAAACGCTGGGAAGATACAGCCAGTTTTGTCAGTAACTTGGAAATGAATTCAATTAGGAAACAAACAATTAGGAACACTGACAACGTTATCCCTTATGACAAGGGGAATTGAATACACACTACACATTCTTCTGTCGAGGGGTAGACTGACTCCCCTCCGCAATCTTTGCACATCCCCAATCCTTTCTATTCATCACTTTAATGTCAAGTAACATGTGTTTTATCACCGTTGGCAGATCAATTTCCCCCCAGGGATGAATAAAGTTCAATCGTATTGTAAATAGACAGATTATGCAGGAAGGAACTGCAGATGCTGGTTTGCACTGAAGATAGACACAAAATGCTAGAGTAACTCAGCGGGACAGGCAGCTCTCAATGGGTGACGTTTCGGGTCGAGACCCTTCTTCAGACTGGGTCAGGGGAGAGGGAGATACATAGATAAGGAATAGTTCGGTGTGAAAACGAGACAAAGGGGATGGGGATCTAGGAAAATGTAGAATAGATCGGTGAAGGTAACCTAACAGCAAACGGATAATAATAATCGAGGACAGTCTGACTGGGCGGAGAACTGGGAAGGGGGGAGGGTTGTTACATGAAGTTAAAGAAGTCGATGTTCATACCGCTGGGGTCTAAGCTGCCCAAGTGAAATATGAGGTGCTGTTCCTCCAATTTGTGCTGGGCCTTGTACTGACAGTGGAGGAGGCCCAGGACAGAACAGTCAGTGTGGGAATGGGGAGGGGAATTAAAGTGTTTAGCAACCGAGTTCATTGATTTGGTAATGATAATTGTATTTCATGGGTTAGTGTCAATATAATTGAAACACATGATAGATCCCCTGTGTGGGGAATTATGTGTAAACAATGCCAGTCTATTCAGCTACGTATAGTGCTCACTGATGGACTATTCTGAAGGGAAGATACATCTGCATTTAACAGCCCAACATGAGCTGCAGTACCACCAAGAGCCAGCTGATGGCCACAATGTTCCACCATTTCCCACCAAATCAATTAGCCACAAGTAAGTGTGTGGGAAGAATTTGCAGATGCAGGTTTATACAATACAATACCTTTTATTTGTCATTTGAACCTCACATTTACACCGAAGATAGACTCAGCGGGACAGGCACCATCTCTGGAGAGAAGGAATGGGTGACATTTCGGGTTGAAACGTCAGTCTGAAGACGTTTCTTGACCCGAAACGTCACCCATATTCCTTCTAACCAGTCTTTTGCCCAGAGTTGGGGAATCAAGAACCGGAGGGCATATTAACCTGAGGGGTATCTTTTTTTTACACAAAGGGTGGTGGGTGTATGGAACAAGCTGCCAGAGGAGGTAGTTGAGGCATGGGCTATTGCAATGTTTAAGAAACATTTAGACAGGTACATGGCTAGGAGGGATGTGGGCCAAACGCAGGCAGGTGGGACTAGTGTAGATGGGACATGTTGATCGGTGAGGGCAAGGGAATGTTTCCACGCTATGCTGAACTACTATCTACCTCGTTGGTGACTCGTGGACTAGCATTGATCAGACTTTTATGGTTTTACCTTGCACCAAACATGATTCCCTTATCATGTATGTATACACTGTAAATGGTTTGATTGTAATCATGTATTGCATTGTTTAGTTTAGTTTAGTTTAGAGATACAGCACAGAAACAGGCCCTTCGAGCCCCCGAGTCCGCACCGACCAGCGATCCCCGCACACTAACGCTACTCCCCCCCCCCCCCCCCCCCCCCCCCCTCCCCAGGAGTGAAGTCAGCCCAGGATTTGTTCAAGAAGGAACTACAGATGCTGGAAAATCGAAGGTAGACAAAAATGCTGGAGAAACACAGCGGGTGCGTCAGCATCTATGGAGCGAAGGAAATAGGCAACGTTTCAGACTGAAGAAGGGTTTTGGCCCGAAACGTTGCCTATTTCCTTCGCTCCATAGATGCTGCTGCACCCGCTGAGTATCTCCAGCACTTTTGTCTACCTTCGATTTTCCAGCATCTGCAGTTCCTTCTTGAACAATGAAAAAAAAAGTAGTCAGGATCGAACCCGGGCCTCCGGCGCTGCAAGCTGCAACTCTACCGCTGCGCCCTGCCTTTCTGCTGACTGGTCAGCGCGCAACAAAAGCTTTTCACTGTAACCTCAGTGTACGTGACAATATTAAACAACACTAAAGGGCCTGTCCCACTTGCATGCGATAGCGTGCGTTTGGCGTGACCAGCCCCGCGCTTCTAAGTGGGACCGGCTCCGCGCGGCCATATGGTGCCCGTACGCCTCAAGCGACCACGAGGTCGTGTAATTTGCGAGCCATGGTCGCGTAAGTGGGACAGGCCCTTAACACATGACGACATTAAACGTACGTTATCGGTCAGGGAGACGTTACACTCTGGCTGACCCAGGAGGACTTTCACGATCTCCGCGCGCCCGTGCTCGCAGGCGCACATCAGCGAGGTGGAGCCCTCGTTGTCCTGGCTGTTTACATTCGCTCCACACCCCAGCAATGCTCTCACCATTTCAATGCGCCCGTGGCTTACGGCCAGCATTAGGGCCGTCTGACCTGCCTGGCGGGGGGAGAAAAACACTTTAAAACTTTGTAGTTTGTTTGTTGTCTTTTTGCACAAAGTCCGCGAGCATTTGCCACTTTTCATTTCACTGCACATCTCGTCTGTGTATGTGACGAATAAACTTGACTTGACTTGACTCCCTGTCCTTTCTCGGAACTACATTGAACCCGTTCAACAGAGAAAACTGGATTCAATCGCTCAGTTTTGCCACGGAATTTTTGTTTTCCATGGAGTCAGCAGTTTGAGATGCGGGATTTGGTTTTGTGGTATAACAATAGACAATAGAATAGACAATATGTGCAGGAGTAGGCCATTCGGCCCGTTGAGCTTCTCTCCCTCCTTCCCTCACCCCTCTCCTCCTCCCTCCCCCTCCACCCCTCTCTTCCCCCCACCCCTCCTCTCCCTCTCTCTCTCCCTCCCCCTTCAACGTGACCATGGTTGCCAATGTGGGTGAATCAATGATGTGTTCACCTGGCTGGCCTTGGCATTAACGTTTCCCAAACTGAACATCTGCCTCACGATGGTCATCTGGGCCTCTGTGTCCAGGGCGGCCAGAGCAGCCAGCATGATGGCCGTGTACCCCGCCTTGTTCTGCCAGTCGACGTTACACACACCTGGTAAACACAAGAGGTACAGACAGTAACTTCCGCCTCCATCAGTGAAAACAACACACAGACACAGCCAGTTCACGAGGGAACTGCAGATGCTGGTTTACACTGGAGATTCACACAGAATGTCTGGAGTAACTCAGCGGGACAGGCAGCATCTCTGGGTGGAAGGAATGGGTGATGTTTCGTGTCGAGACCCATCTACAGAAGCTCGACCTGAAACGCCACCCAGAGATGCTGCGCTGCCTGTCGCCCTGAGTTGCTCCAGCATTTTGTTGTGTCTATCTTTAGTTTAGGAAGGAACTGTGCAGATGCTGGTTTACATTGAAGGTAGACACAAAAAGCTGGAGTAACTCAGCGGGACAGGCAGCATCTCTGGAGAGAAGGAATGGGTGATGTTTCGGGTCGAGACCCATCTACAGAATGAAGACTGTTTCCGTGCTGTATCTGTAAAGTAAACTAAACTGAACCAAGACTGAAGTAATCTGAACTAAAACTGAACTAAAGTAAACATGTCGGGTCAGGACCAGAGTCACTCCCCTGCCGCCGTTGAACAACCTGCCCTCACTACCAAAGATCCTATAGGGAGGTTTCACGGCAGTCGGGTCACGACCCATGACCCGTACTGTTGCTAGGCTACTCCAAGCAGAGTACACGCGATGAACTGCAGGTAGGCACTGACCATTGTTTCCAGCGTAGCGGGCCCGTTAAAACCCGCTGAAATTGTCCATTTTTACGCTGTAAATAATTATGGAAATCGGGATAAGCGTGAGAGACATTTAGCATACTTCAGAATTCCAGAAGTGAGGAGAAATTACAGTAGATAGAAGCGAGAGCTGAAGGGACAACAACAGCCAGAGTGCTTGGCGAACATTGGCCGTTTGCTCACTGCATTTCATCAACAGTAGGGCATTATTTGTGTTTTTTCTTGATTCCTTTGGCATCTAAAAAGTTTCAGAAGTGATAAATCTGGCTGTAATTTTTTTAAATCGCCCATGGTTCCCAAGTGGGTTTTTACGTACAAAATGAAAACGCATCTGAAGAAAAATTTACAGCCAGATTTATCACTTCTGAATTTCCCTGAGGGGATCAATAAAGTATTTATTATTATTATTATTATTATTATTTATTATGAAATGCAGTGAGCAAACGGCCAATGTTCGCCAAGCACTCTGGCTGTTGTTGTCCCTTCAGCTGCTGTAGTCCTTTCAGTTCTCGCTTCTCTTTACCTTCATTTCGCTTCACGTTTGGAATTCTAAAGTTGGGTACGATGTCTCTCACACTTACCCCGACTCCCACAATTTTTTTCAGCGCAAAAATTCAACATTTTGGCGGTTTTTAACAGGTAGGAAAGTACACGTTTCTTGCATTAATAACATATACCGGAAGTGACGGATGTCCTCCAGTTGGATTGAGCGGCTCCGTGCGTCGAGCCCTATGACCCAGTGACCTTTCGTGCAACCTCCCCTATAGGATCTTTGCTCACAACCTCTCTCCCTCCTCTCTCTCTCCCTCCATCCCTGTCTCTCCCTCCCCCCCTTCCCCTACCTCCCTCCATCCCCCCTCCATCCTTTTCTCTCCACCCCCCCGCCCCTCTCCCCCCCCCCTCACCCGTGTCCAGCAGCAGCCTGACGATGTGGAAGTTGGAGTGGGAGACACAGTAGTGAAGCGCAGTGTTGCCGTTGGCATCAGACAGGTTGACCACGTGCGTCAGGATGGCGGGCGACATCTCGGCAAAGCCCATCAGGTAGTCGGCAACAACCTGGACCGAGGCCGACTTCTGGCTGGAGACTCGGAACCACTCCTGTTGGATGGCGTTCAGGCTGGACATCTGCAAGCACACAACCCCAGTGAATGGCCTGGATAGAGTGGACGTGGGGAGGATCTTTCCACTAGTGGGAGAGTCTAGGACTAGAGGGCACAGCCTCAGAATTAAAGGATGTACCTTCAGGAAGGTGATGAGGAATTTCTTTAGTCAGAGGGTGGTGAACCTGTGGAATTCATTGCCAGGGAGGGCTGTGGAGGCCAAGTCAGTGGATATTTTTAAGGCAGAGATCGATAGATTTTTGATTAGTACGGGTGTCAGGGGTTGTGCGGAGATGGCAGGAGAATGGGGTTAGGAGGGAGAGATGGATCAGCCATGATTGAATGATGGAGTAGACTTGATGGGCCGACTGGCCTAATTCTGCTCCTATCACTTATGACCTTATGAACAGGGCTCCCTGACCTCCCGTGACCTCCGCTCCTCACCTTCACCCACCTTCCTCACTCAGGGCATTCTCACCACTCGCCAAAAAGAACGTCCTTTAAATCGACGGCTATGACCTAGACTCTCCCACTTGTGGAAACATCCTCTCCACATCCACTCTATCGAAGCCTTTCACTATTCTGTACGTTTCATTGAGGTCCCCCCCCCCCCCTCATGCTTCTAAACTCCAGCGAGTACAGGCCCAGTGCCGACAAACGCTCATCATAGGCTAACCTACTCATTCCTGGGATCATTCTTGTAAACCTCCTCTGGACCCTCTCCAGAGCCAGCACATCCTTCCTCAGATACGGTGCCCAAAATTGCTCACAATATTGTTGACTTAAGGATAAATACTGGGCAAGACCTCAGGTAGAATTCCGTTGCACTTTGAAGTAACGCCACCGTTTTTATATCCACGAGGAGGAACAAGAAAGGGTTTATTTTAACAACTGAACAAACACACTGACAACAATGTAACACTCATTTAGAGCTACACTGAAATGTCAGCTTGACCTCACGCAAAATGTAACCACAACTTCTGACTGTGTTACATAGACACAGAAACAGAATATAGGTGCAGGAGTAGACCATTCGGCCCTTCGTGCCAGCACCGCCATTCAATATGATCATGGCTGATCATCCAAAATCAATACCCTGTTCCTGCCTTTTCCCCCATATCCCTTGATTCCTTCAGCCCTAAGAGTTAAATCTAACTCTCTCTGGAAAACCAGTATGCCAGGGTCTTTTCTACACATGTTCAGTTTAGTTTATTGTCACGTGTACTGAGGTACGGTGAAAAACTTTTGTTGCGTGCTAACCAGTCAGCGGAAAGACACCACTTGATTACAATCGATCAGTTGACGGTGTCCAGATACATGATAAGGGAATAACGTTTAGTGCAAGGTAAAGTCAGCAAAGTCTGATCAAGGGGCACTAAAGACAGTCATAGAGTGAAACAGCGTGGAAACAGGCCCTTCGGCCCAACTTGCCTACACTAGCCAACATGTCCCAGCTGCACTAGTCCCACCTGCCTGCATTTGGTCCATATCCCTCCAAACCTGTTCCTACCAATGTACCTGTACAAATGTTTCTTAAACATTGCAATAGTCCCAGCCTCAACTACCTCCTCTGGCAGCTCGTTCCACACACCCACCACCCTTTGTGTGAAAAAGTTACCCCTCCGATTCCTATTCAATTTTTCCCCCTTCAACTTAAACCTCTGGTCCTCGATTCCCCCAACTCTGGGCAAGAGACTCTGTGCATCTACCCGATCTATTCCTCTCATGATTTTGTACACCTCCATAAAATCACCCCTCAATCTCTAGTCTCCAAGGAATAGAGACCCAGCCTACTCAACCTCTCCCTGTAGCTCAGACCCTCCAGTCCCAGCAACATCCTCATAAATCTTCTCTGAACCCTTTCAAGCTTGACAATCACAAGTCGGGTGGCCAACTTTCTCACTCCCAAATATGGGACAAAGGGTCAAAATAAGGGTACAAATTCCTGACGGCAATTCGTTGACCGACTGGGCCGTGGCTGGGTGAATGATGAGTTGGCCCCGGGTGCTGGACTGCACACAAAGCCCAGCCGGTGGGCCAGCTGAGGAGTTTTGGCCCGGGGGCCGCGCGGCATCGCGCGCAAAGTCCGGCGCTCCGTCCAACTCATGAACCGATGATCAGCCATGAGGAGGAGGGGTGGTGGGGGTGTCGGCGGTAAGCGAAGGTCCGAAGGTCGGACAGATGGCCGGGCCGCCGACCGATGGGGCCACGGGCGAGGCGGTGCTGCTGCTGCTGCTGCACTCTATGGGCTGCACTACACCGGTGCGGGTGAGGCAGGGCCGGACGCGGAGCTCCGACCCGACAGTCCCCTCGACCCGAGTAGTAGCAGTCAAATACGGGACATAGGCGGTCCTGTACGGGACAAACCCATTTAGCCCAATATACGGCTAATATGGGACAGTTGGCAATCCCTAATCACAAGCAAACCTGCAGCTGGGGAGGTAACTCACCACTTCCTTGCTCTTCACGGGACTCGGATCATTGAAATGGTTTTTCAGGATCAGACAGACTTCACGCATCTTTGAACTCAACTCAAATCTGCCAAAAACAAACAGCACAGGAGGAGGTGTGAAGGACGGTGTTGAGAAATCTTCATTACATCAGTGAATGGAAACAACACTTAGCTCTCACGTGTAACACAGAGTCGCAGTGAAATTCTTTCTTTCCCACACCGTACACAAGGTATGCAAAGAGTCGCCACATAAAGGGCGCCGACAATGTCCCAAAGTGTTCACTATGGTCCCAATGGTCCCTCTTCACCCTTAGCCTACCTACCCCGGGCCCCTCCAAGTGTGAAAACGCACACCACCAGATTCAGGGACAGTTTCTTCCCAGCTGTTATCAGGCAGCTGAACCATCCTACCACCGCTAGAGAGCAATGCTGAACTACTATCTACCTCTTTGGTGACCCTTGGACTATCCTTGATCGGACTTTGCTGGCTTTACCTTGCAGTAAATGTTATTCTCTTATTGTGTATCTATACACAGTAAATGGCTCGATGGTAATCATGTATGCTGACTGGTTAGCGCGCAACAAAAGCTTTTCACTGTACCTCAGTACACGTGGCAATTAACTGAAATGAACTGTTGTCGGTGGCCTGAGGTGGGACCCAATGCGTTTAATTAAACACAAGGTATAGTGCATGCTTTTGCCGCTACCTAATGAAGCTTTGAAACGTCTGGTGTTATGAGTAGACAGCTAATGTGAAAAATGTGCAGGAAGGAACTGCAGATGCTGGTTTGCACCAAAGAGAGAGACAAAATGCTGGAGTAATTCAGCAGGACAGGCAGCATCTCTGGAGAGAAGGAATGGGTGACGTTTTGGGTCGAGACCTTTTTGAAGAAACGTTTCTTCAGAAAGAATTTGTATGTGTACATACTTGGCTAATAAAATGTATCCAATTCAATTTTGTGTCTATCTAAAGTGAGAAAGCTTTGCTGAATCATCACAAGAAGTCATTGGCTCCCCTCCTTTCCCCACCCGGAGGTATTTTGGACGGCAAACCATGGAAAGGCTGACAATGTTTGGGAGAGGCTGATGGAGATGTTTACTGGAAGAGTCATAGAGTGATACAGTGTGGAAACAGGCCCTTCGGCCCAACTTGCCCACACTGGCCAACATGTCCCAGCTCCACTAGTCCCACCTGCCTGGGTTTGGTCCATATCTCTTCAAACCTGTCCTATCCATGTAGGTCAGTCATTTAAAGTTTTTATTAAAACGGAAGGAGGGAGAAAGCAGGGACTACCTGAAATTGGAGAAGTCAATGTTCATACCGCTGGGATGTAAACTACCCAAGCAAAATATGAGGTGCTGCTCCTCCTATTTGCGGTGGTCCTCACTCTGGCCATGGAGGAGGCCCAGGACAGGAAGGTCGGATTCGGGATGGGTGGGGGAGTCGAAGTGCTGAGCCACCGGGAGATCAGGTTGGTTATTGCGAAGTCTGGAGTGGTCTGCAAGGGTCCAAGTCACGGTTTATTCCGAACAGCTCCGTCACAGAGGACTCTGTGATTTACGGACTGTTCCCAGGGACACATTCAGAGACGGACATCGAGTGCTGCTGGAGTGGCCATCAACTCGGTGAAAGACGTTCTTTGGTCAGCCCGAGCGTTGTTGACCACCCAGCGGAGCGAGATATCCATCGGGGAATGTTGCCAACTGGCCCGCTGCAGACTGCAGGAGTACGTACTGAGGGACGCACTGAAGCTCGGTGCAGCCAACGCCAAGGCTCGGTGGGGGAGGACCACAGTCTAGGGTCCTTCTGCTGCTGGACATGGGGGGGGGGGGGGGGGGGGGGCAGGGTGCCAGGGCAGGGAATCCCTTCCCTCAAAATAAGGGAAGGGATTCCACGCCAGTGAGCCACATGAGTGGCACGGGTGGGGGATAAATTTGTGAAATTTGAGTAATATATGTAGACTGTATTGAATAATTAGTATAGCCTCTGAAAATGTGGAATTAATTTTTTTGCATGGTTTATGTATAGTATATATTTATTATCTGAATAAAGTCTATTTTGAAAAAAAAAAAAAAAAATTGGGAACTGAGCGAAGTTTTGGGTTTTAATTATGTTGGATTTTATTTGTATCCAATTTTATCCCAATTTCTAATCAAAAGCTCTGGGACTCGTTTGAAGCTGGTCTGAAATACAGAATGCATTTCAACAAGATTGGCAATTTTGCATTTGAACAAGGTTGGGAATTTCTGCATTGGCCAACAGGACTAGCAAGCCCCTGATCTCAGGAAGGAAACGGTGCATTGGAGACATTCAGGAAACACGTTCCCTAAACCAGGAAACAAGGAGGCACGGAGATAAGAAACATTCCACCTCACAGACAAGCCAGGCGCCAATAAATGATTCATTTAACAAAACTAAGCTGTGGGCCAGTGATGTTCTTACAAGACAGATTAAATCAGCATATGAAAAAACCATAAACACAAGAAAAGAAAGCAAAACAATTTTTTTTAAAGAAGTTCCAAGAATGTGGATCATTTTGGTTCCAAATGCAGGGAGATAAAGTTATTGATGTTTTCACAATTCAGTCACATCTTCTCAGTCTGGTCTCCTGCCAAAGAGGAGAGAGGCTCAAATAGGCTCAAATCTACGGGCTTTTTGGAGGGTTGTTTTCAGACCACGTTTAGTTTAGTTTAGGAAGGAAGGAACTGCAGATGCTGGATTCCACCAAAGATAGACACAAAAAGTCACTCAGCGGGACAGGCAGCATCTCTGGAGAAAAGGAATGGTTGACGTTTCGGGTCGAGACACTTCTTCAGACTGAGAGTCAGGGGAGAGGAAGACACAGAGATAAGTAATGGCCCTGTCCCACGGTACGAGTTCATTCCAAGAGTTCTCTCGAGTTTAAAAAAAAATCAAACTCGTGGTAAGCCCGGAGAATGAACGTAGCGGGTACGTCGGAGCTCGGGGACATCTCTTAGCGCTAACGGCAGGTACTCGGGAAGACTCGCTAACGGCAGGTAAGCTCGGGAAAACTCGTGAAGATTTTTCAACATGATGAAAAATGTCCACGAGAGCCCCGAGTACCGACGAGTGGCCATTACCAAAAATCTCCGAGTTCGAATCAGGGCAAACTCGGGAGAGATCTTGGAATGAACTCGTACCGTGGGACAGGGGTTTAAGCCTGACTCAGTCTGAAGAATGGTCTCAACCAAAACGTCACCCATTCCTTCTCTCCAGAGATGCTGCCTGTCCCGCTGAGTTACTCCAGCATTTTGTGTCTATCTTTAGTTTAGTTTAGTTTACTAGAGAGTTATCTAGAGATCAGTCCTGAACTATTATCTACCTAATTGGAGACCCCCCTTTACTGGCTTCATCTTGCACCAAACCTTCTTACCACTATTCCCTTTATCCTGTATCTGTGTACTGTGGATGGCTCGATTGTAATCATGTACAGTCTTTGCGCTGACTGGTTGGCACACGACAAAAGCGTTTCACTTTTTACTATACCTCCGTACACTTGACAATAAACTAAATTAAAAACTATGCATTTGATTAGTTTAAGGTAGACAAAAGTGCTGGAGAAACTCAGCGGGTTCAGCAGCATCTATGGAGCGAAGGAAATAGGCAACGTTTCGGGCCGAAACCCTTAGTTTAGTTTATCGTCAAGTGTACCAAGGAATATCTATACCAAAGCTATTTTGTGTTGTTGCGCGCTAACCAGTCAGTGGAAAGATTTGACATGATTACAATCAAGCCGTCCACAGTGTACAGATACAGGATAAAGGGAATAACGTCTAGTGCAAGATCAAGTCCCGTAAAGCCCGATTGAAGATAGTTCGAGGGTCTCCAAAGAGGTAGATGGTAGGTCAGGACCCCTCTCTAGTTAGTGAGAGGATGGTTCAGTTGCCTGATAGCAGCTGGGAAGTTGTTCTATGTTTCTATGAAGGCATGCACGGGTTATTGATAGGGGACGATCAGCCATGATCACAATGAATGGCTCGAAGGGCCGAATGGCCTCCTCCTGGAGGTGTCTTTCTATGTAAGACACTGTCCCTGAACCTGGAGGTGTGCGTATTCACACAAGTGCAGAAAACCACGGGCTAAATGTAGTTGCCGCCACTTCCATACACGTGGCAGGTTGGGGCACGCAGGCAGGGCACGCACTGGTGCAAGCGACGGCATTCAATGCTCATTTAATTCATTCGCACAGAATCCCACTCTTTCCAAGAGCTGTGAGAACACGGTAGCTGGCCTTGATCACTAACATGAGGGCTGCTTCACTCTGGTGAAGGCAGCTCCAGTCCACCCATCTGGGCGCATCCAGCTACTTCATCTTGTGTGAGAAAGAACTGCAGATTAAATCGAAGGTCGACACATCATGCTGGAGTAACTCAGCGGGTGAGGCAGCATCTCTGGAGAGAAGGAATGGGTGATGCCTCGACCCGAAACGTCGCCCATTCCTTCTCTCCAGAGATGCTGCCTCACCCGCTGGGTTACTCCAGCATTTTGTGTCAACTACATCTTGTACATTGCTTTGCTACTTGTAATTGCCTCCCCCCCCCCCCCCCTCACTACTGCCACCCACTCGTCTTATTAATAAATGGGACAATGGCTAACCACTCCAGTGACTTGATTCTCAATTTCCTGTTGTCCCATCTGAGGAAGTGATGTTCCATCAGCTGCCTAGTTCACTCACATTACTTTGGTTCACCAGTTATAGGAGTAGAATTAGGCCATTCGGCCCATCGGGTCCACTCCGCCATTCAAACATGGCTGATCGCTGCCTCCTAATCCCCTTTTCCTGCCTTCTCCCCATAACCCCTGACACCCGTTCTAATCAAGAATCTGTCTATCTCTGCCTTAGAAATATCCATTGACTTGGCCTCCACAGCCCTCTGTGGCAATGAGTTCCACAGATTCACCACCCTCTGACTGAAGAAGTTCCTCCTCACCTCCTTTCTGAAAGAGCGCCCTTTAATTCTGAGGCTGTGACCTCTGATCCTGGACTCTCCCACCAGTGGAAACATCCTCTCCACATCCACTCTATCTAGGCTTTTCACTATTCTGCAGTGAGTGGTGAACTCACTTGTATCCTGTTACACTACTGACAGATACTCCATACAGGGCCGGTCCCACCTGCAAGCGCCTGCATGCAGCGAGCGCGACCAAACCGGAAGCGGGGGTGATCGAAGTGGGACCGGCCCCGCGAGGCCGTACGGCTCAGGCGACCACGTTAGGTTGCGCTTGCTGCATGGAGTCGCATGCTGGTAGGACCAGCCCTTAAGGTCCCAGCATTTCCTGTCTTTCAGTCCTCTGGCACCATCTGCTTTTTACACGATGGTCCATTTTCCTGTTTTGCTGCAATATTCTTGATTCAGTGTAATGTTATCGTTTGCTTTTTCTTCCCCCGCCCCCTTCTGCTGAGAGAATGGAGCGGCTGGGCTTGTACACTCTGGAGTTTAGAAGAATGAGAGGATATCTTATTGAAACATATAAGATTATTAAGGGCTTGGACACGCTAGAGGCAGGAAAAATGTTCCCGATGTTGGGGGAGTCCAGAACCCGGGGCCATAGTTTAAGAATAAGGGGTAAGCCATTTAGAACGGAGACGAGGAAACGCTTTTTCACACAGAGAGTTGTGAGTCTGCGGAAAGCCAATTAACCTACAAACCTGTCCGTCTTTGGAGTGTGGGAAGGAACTGGAGCACCCGGAGAAAACCCACGCGGTCACGGAGAGAACGTACAAACTCCAGACGGACAACGCCCGTGGTCAGGATTGAACCCGGGTCTCTGGTGCTGTAAGGCAGCAACTCTACTGCTGTGCCACGGTGGGCCGAAGGGCCTGTTTCCAATCTGTCTCTCAAGCAGTAACTAGGGAAATGGCAACATTTCACTCGCCTTTCCCACCCTCAGCTCATTCAGCTACCGGAGAGCAAGCTCGAACTGAGATAAGTCAGCTCGCTTTAGCTCCACTCACTAACTATTGGACATTTGAGATCTAAATTAATTACTTAATTGTTCGAAACAGCCAGGTCATTCCAGGGGAAGTTTAGATGGTCATTCTAATTATATTCGACGTTTTGATGTTATACGTATACAAACCTATAGGTGGCATGGTGACGCAGCGGCAGAGTTGCTGCCTCATAACGCCAGAGACCTGGGTTCAATCCTTACCTCGGGTGCTGTCTGTGCGGAGTTTGCACGTTCTCCCCGTGACCCGCATGGGTTTTCTCCGGGTGCTCCGGAATCCTCCCACATCCCAAAGAGACGTGCGAGCTTGGACGTTAATCGTCCCTCTGTAAATCCCTCCTCGTGTGTGTGGGGGGTGGGCGAAAAAAGGTGGGAGGACATAGAACTAGTGTGATCAATGGACGGCGTGCACCCGATGGGCCGAAGGGCCCGTTTCCACGCTGTATCTCTAACAAAATGAAAAATGACCCATTTCCCCAGTCAGAAATGAAGGCATTGTACGACATTTAACTCTTAAGACGTAGAAGTGCGGACTGGACTTTGAGAATAGCGCCTGTGCTGGCTGCCTCTTGTACGCGGATTCAGTGGACTATGTCTGTTGACTTTGCTAATTGTGGATTGTGCTGAGATACGGCAATACTTTACTGAACTATATGCAAAAAAATGATTTCACTGGACATTTGCACACGTGACAATAAAGCAACATTGACCATTGACCTTTGACCCATTGGCCATTGAACCATTGACCTTTGACCCATTGAACCACTGACCCATTGATCCCCTGACCCATTGACCTTTGACCCATTGAACCACTGACCCATTGAACCCCTGACCAATTGACCATTGACCTTTGACCCATTGAACCCCTGACCCATTGACCATTGACCCATTGAACCACTGACCCATTGAACCCCTGACCCATTGACCATTGACCTTTGACCCATTGGCCATTGAACCATTGACCTTTGACCCATTGGCCATTGACCCTTTGACCCATTGAACCACTGACCCATTGAACCATTGAACCCCTGACCCACTGACCCATTGACCATTGACCAAGTAGACTGTTTTTTTGCGCTGGTCAAAGATACCAAACATTTTGCTGAAATATCTTTTGAACAAATGAATGAGCTTATCCTCACTTCTCCTTGACTTCTTCTTCACAGATTGCCTTGGCTTCCCTCTGTCCGCCCAGCTCAGGCATCTCCTTCCCAGCTTCACCCCTGCGTTCTTCAGCACCTTCACACTGGTCGCTGTCGCTGTCGTTCAGGTTTGCCACGCCGTCCTCGTCCGAACTGTCGCTGCAGTTGCCCACTTCGCTGTCCGAACTGTCCGCAATCACCTTGTCCCTGGAGCCCTCTTCGCCACTCGACTCCTCGCTGGAGCTCGTTTCATATCTGTGATGTAAAACGTAACACTGTTCCCGTTATCATCAAGCGACTTCAACGCTCGTTCAACGTTGCATCTTAACGCTTAGTTTAATTTAGTTTGCTCTGGAGATACAACGCAGAAACAGGCAGTACTGCCCACCGAGTCCGCGCCGACCAGCGATCCCCCCGTACACCAGCCCTATCCTACACACACTAGGGACAATTTACAATTTTACCAAAGCCAATTAACCTGCACACCTGCACGTCTTTGGAGTGTGGGAGGAAACCAGAGCACCCGGAGACAACCCACGCGGTCACTGGGACAATGTACAGACAGCACCCGTAGTCAGGATTGAACCCAGGTCTCTGGCGCCGTAAGGCAGAAACTCTACCGCTGCGCCACCGTGCTGCCGAGCCTTATGCCTCTGTCCCACTGAGGAAACCTGAATGGAAACCTCTGGAGACTTTGCGCCCCACCCAAGGTTTCCGTGTGGTTCCCGGAGGTTGCAGGCGGTTGCCGGAGGTTGCAGGTGGTTGCCGGAGGTTGCAGGTAGTGGAAGCAGGTAGGGAGACTGACGAAAACCGCACGGAAACCTTGGGTGGGGCGCAAAGTCTCCAGAGGTTTCCGTTCAGGTTTCCTAAGTGGGACTGGGGCATAATTCAATCCCCAGACCCGCCCACAGTCAAAATCCCACTTTGAGAAAGGAGAAAGGCCCTTCAGCCTGTCAACCTGGTGCCAGCCCACCCCACACAAACACGTTCACCGTAGAACTTTGCTATGTCACCATGTGTGTCTGTGTGAGCTACTCTGGGCCCCATATCTCAGCAAGGATGACGGACACAAAACGCTGGAGTAACTCAGCGGGTCAGACAGCATCTCTGGAGAAGAGGGAATTGGTGACGTTTCGGGCCGAGACCCTTCTTCACACTGAGAGATAGAGGTGGGGGCGGGGGGGGGAACTGCAGGTATTTCTCGACTGGGTCTGTACCAGGGCCAGGAGTCCAGGTGGGTTGCTGCCGATAGCGGAAGAGGCAAGGACTGGCGGGGGGGGGGGCCAGGTAATGGTCAGTGGCGGTGGTGGTGGTGGCAGCAGGTACGGCCTGACGTCGAAGCTCGGTAGGCCCATCCGCTGTGATCAAAATCCATCGCACAGAGGCCCTCAGAATCAAGTGTTTACTGTGTTTAAGAAGGAACTGCAGATGCTGGAAAATCGAAGGTAGACAAAAATCCTGGAGAAACTCAGCAGTTCAGCAGCATCTATGGAGCGAAGGAAATAGGCAACGTTTCGGACCGAAACCCAAAGGAAATAGGCAACGTTTCGGGCCGAAACCCGAAGGAAATAGGCAACGTTTCGGGCCGAAACCCAAAGGAAATAGGCAACGTTTCGGGCCGAAACCCAAAGGAAATAGGCAACGTTTCGGGTCGAAACCCAAAGGGTTTCGGCCCGAAACGTTGCCTATTTCCTTCACTCCATAGATGCTGCTGCACCCGCTGAGTCTACCAAGTGTTTACTGTGTACGGTTTAATTTGTCATGAAAGGAGAAGGGGAGGATTTTTCTTTAGCCAGAGGGTGGTGAATCTGTGGACTACATTGCCACGGACATCTGGGTGGGAGGGGAACCAACGTTATTTGTTGTGTTAACGCGGGGATCGGCAGATTCCTGACCGGTGCGGGTGTCAGGGGTTATGGGGAGAAGGCTGGAGAATGGGGTTGAGAGGGAGAGACAGATCAGACAGAGACGTGATTGAATGGCGGAGCAGACCCGATGGGATAATTCAGCTCCTGTAACGTGTGCGTGTGATTCTCTTTCACTCTCCGTGAAGTGAAGAACGCATTTCAATCCCCGCTCCAATAGAATTTCACAAAACCTTGGACTGATAGTTACATACTCTCCATTCAAAAACCCGACAAATTGTAGGTTCTTTTTGCCGACACTCGGCTCGGAGTTGCTCGACGAATCCTTCTTCTTCATGATCGACTTCAGGACTCCTGGCAGAAAGATAAATGGTAAAAGTCCAATCATAGAAACATAGAAAAAGGCTTCATAGCAAAAGGATTTGAGTATAGGAGCAGGGAGGTTCTACTGCAGTTGTACAGGGTCTTGGTGAGACCACACCTGGAGTATTGCGTACAGTTTTGGTCTCCTAATCTGAGGAAAGACATTCTTGCCATAGAGGGAGTACAGAGAAGGTTCACCAGACTGATTCCTGGGATGTCAGGACTTTCATATGAAGAAAGACTGGATAGACTCGGCTTGTACTCGCTAGAATTTAGAAGATTGAGGGGGGATCTTATAGAAACTTACAAAATTCTTAAGGGGTTGGACAGGCTAGATGCAGGAAGATTGTTCCCGATGTTGGGGAAGTCCAGAACAAGGGGTTACAGTTTAAGGATAAGGGGGAAATCTTTTAGGACCGAGATGAGAAAAACATTTTTCACACAGAGAGTGGTGAATCTCTGGAATTCTCTGCCACAGAAGGTAGTTGAGGCCAGTTCATTGGCTATATTTAAGAGGGAGTTAGATGTGGCCCTTGTGGCTAAAGGGATCGGGGTATGGAGAGAAGGCAGGTACAGGATACTGAGTTGGATGATCAGCCATGATCATATTGAATGGCGGTGCAGGCTCGAAGGGCAGAATGGCCTACTCCTGCACCTATTTTGTATGTTTCTATGTTTCTATCAGTTCATCAAGCCGCATTGAAATAATTGGGAGATAATATCACCTTTCCATTCCATCTTGACCACGCACGTTCTCTGTGACGAGCTCATAGAAACATAGAAAATAGGTGCAGGAGGAGGCCATTCGGCCCTTCGAGCCAGCACCGCCATTCATTGCGATCATGGCTGCTCGTTCCATCTCAGGAACCGGGAAGCAAACAGACCCCTTAACATCACATGGTCTGGAACACCTCTTGGGCACTGCACCAACCCTGTCTACCTCGGTGTAACACTGGATCGCACTCTCTCCTATAAGGAACACGTCAAAAACACCAAACTGAAAGTTAACTCCCGAAATAACATCCTCCGGAAGCTGACCAACTCCAAATGGGGAGCCACAGCACACACATTAAGATCTACTGCTCTGGCCCTGTGCTACTCCTCTGCGGAGTATGCATGTCCTGTTTGGGAGAGATCATCCCATGCCAAGAAATTAGACCCAGCGTTGAATAACACCTGCCGCTCAATCACTGGCTGCTTGAAGCCCACCAACATAAACAACCTGCACCTCCTCGCTGGCATTGCCCCTGCTGATGTGAGACGGGAAGTCGCCAGCCGAGTAGAGATGACCAAGGCCACCAGTGATGAACGCCACCTCCTCTACGGACGTGTACCCCCGGCCCAACGGCTGAAGTCCAGGAGAAGCTTTCTCAGCCATGTCCAGCCCCTAATAGCATCACGGGAAGAAACCAGACTCCAACTATGGACAAAAAGGCTTGAGGACGACCCCCCTCCTACTGACATGGGTATCCCTCCTTCTGAAGCCCTCCCTCCGGGCTCAGAAGCACCATGGGTCCAGTGGAAGACGCTCAACCGCCTGAGAATAGGAGCAGGGCGATCAAAAGCTGCCATGGCCAGATGGGGCTATGAAACTGACCAAACCACCTGTGAATGTGGAGAAGAGGACCATACAATGCCGCACTGCCTTGTCTGCCCCCTACTACCCAACCAGTGCAGCTCAAAGGATCTTGCAGTGTTCAATAAAAACGCAAAGGACTGTGTAAAGGAATGGGAAACTGTCATATAGTCAACCAGCTTCAAAGACACGAAAAGAAGAAGAATGGCTGATCGTCCCCTATCAATAACCCGTGCCTGCCTTCTCCCCATATCCCTTGATTCCACTAGCCCCTAGAGCTCTATCTTATGCCCCTGTCCCACTTATGAAACCTGAACGGAAACCTCTGGAGACTTTGCGCCCCACCCAAGGTTTCCGTGCGGTTCCCGGAGGTTGCAGGTGGTTGCCAGAGGTTGCAGGTGGTGGAAGCAGGTAGGGAGACTGACAAAAACCTCCGGGAACCGCACGGAAACCTTGGGCGGGGCGCAAAGTCTCCAGAGGTTTCCGTTCAGGTTTCCTAAGTGGGACAGGGGCATAACTCTCTCTTAAATCCATCCAGTGACTTGGCCTCAACTACCTTCTGTGGCAGAGAATTCCAGAGATTCACCACTCTCTGTGTGAAAAATGTTTTTCTCATCTCGGTCCTAAAAGATTTCCCCCTTATCCTTAAACTGTGACCCCTTGTCCTGGACTTCCCCAACATCGGGAACAATCTTCCTGCATCTAGCCTGTCCAACCCCTTAAGAATTTTGTAAGTTTCTATAAGATCCCCTCTCCACTCTCTGTGTGAAAAATGTTTTTTCTCATCTGCATGTCAGTGAGGTGTGTAGTCCAAGGTGTAGTCCGAGACTCACCTTTGGTGGGGCCGACTGTGTGAGGTGGTTCGGGGGGCTTGTCCTCACCTCCCTCCGCGCTCGCCTTTCTCTGACACACCACCTGCAATGAGGTGCTGCAGAGTTTCACCGCCACTCGCCTCTCCTGGACCGTGTCTTTGGTCAGGTTCACTCTGGTCACCCCGTCCTGATACGCGGCGCGGCGAGTCTCTCTCGTCTCCGCGCCCGGACTGCGCTCGGCTGCTGTCCCCTCGCCGCCGGTCGCCACCAGCTGTTCAACAGTGGTCTCCGTTTGTTCGGTGGGGAGGGCTTGATGAATGTCTCTGGCCACCTCTGGTCCCAACCCCCTGAGACACTGACCGTGTACGGGGAGATTGGCGGAGAGGGATGGGTCGTGTGGAACTGGACAAGGATCTGGTCCGACGGAGGCATCCGAGATCTCCAGGTGGTCGCCAACCGCCCGGCTGACCAGCTGGACCTTGGTCTCGGTGCTGGCGTTGACGGTTCGAGGCCGGGCCATCACACTGGCATCGGTCGTCTCCTTGCAAGCGCCGGGCGGCAGCGACCTCAGCTTCAACGTGTTGAGCTGGTGGTGCGCCTCCTCCAGCTCCCCTTCGATCGCAACCATGTTCGCCTTCTGCCCCTCGATGATCTCCTGCAGGAACTCAATCTCCTCCTGAGCCTCGGTGGTCAAGCCCAGCATGGTTTCCACCACCCCAACGCCCACGTGTGTCACCTCCACCTCCGTCCCCACCGCCGCCTCTCCAGTCGGCCTCTCCGACTTGTAGTAGAAGACCACCTGGTCCATGTCCACGTCTTCCCCCACCCCCACCGACCTCAAGGGCGGCTCCTTGCTGGGGGAGGTTGGGGAACCCACCTTGGAGGAGGTTCTGCTCCTGTCCCCCTGGCTCAGTTTCTCTGTCAGTCGCCGGAGCTCCTGGATCTTGCTGGTCCTCTTCTCCTGATGTTGGGCGGCCAAGTCGAGTCGGAGGTCCATCACCATCTTCTGGGCCTCGGGCTGGTAGATCCCCACGTTCCCCGCGCTGTAGGATCGCTGCCTGAGGAGGAGCAGGTCTTCGCCAGGACTGCGCGCCTTGCTCTTCTTCAGCTCCGCCACCAGCTGCCTCTTCTCCTCGCTCACGGCCTGCAGCCTCCTCTCCAGGGACGGGATCTCCTTCACCTGCTCTTCCAGTTCCTTCAGCCTCCTCAGCCCGGTTGCCATCTGCTCTCGGATGTGTTGGAGGTGTCCGGGCGTGATCCCCACGGCCGGCGAGCTCCTCCCGGAGTTGACTGGGCTGAAGCGGAAAAAGCCACCGAAGGGAGGATTGGACACCGAGTTGAGCTCACCGTTCCCCACACAAGGGTCACGTTGAGGACAAGGAGAGACCTGGCTCTGACCGAATGGACCTGCGACCACCTTAGACCCACTGCCGGCCAACCCCAGCCCATCTTCTGAAGTCAACTGCTCCTGTTGAAGCCTGCGGCTGGTCTCCAGTAGAGTCTTCTCCACCCGAATGTTCCTCAGCGAAGACTTTGGAGAAGGAGGTGGAAGGAGGCTGTTGGCCGGCGGGGGCGAGGTGGGGTAAGACGGGTGGCTCCACGTAGGGTCCTTGATCTCATAAGCGGCCGTGTGGGTCCTGAGCTTCGGTGTGGTGGGCAAAGCCTTGTTGTCCTCAAGGCCGGTGGAGGAGGTCAGTGATTCCGTGGATGTCCAGCCGCTGGTGCTGACCGACGGCCTGGCCCGCCGCCTGCGATGGACATTCACTTTCTTCAGCGTGTTCCCACTCTGAATGTCATCGACGTACTTGAGGAAATCCAAGTCCAACTGAAAACCGTAGGGCGTTTCAATGGCGTACGGGCTCTTCTCGCTGTCATCCACCTCGTTGCACAACGCACGGCTGCCCAGATCTGGGGAGACAGTCACTCGCATCAGACACAACAAGTCAGAAGGGCCTGTCCCACTTACGTGATCTTTTCGGCGACTGCCGGCACCCGTCATAGTCGCAGCAGGTGGCCGAAAATGTTCAACATGTTGAAAATCCAGCGGTGACCAGAAAAAGTACGACTCTTTGGGCGACGACTCACGACCGTACAGGCGTCACCCCGCGACCACTGGATATTCAACATGCTGAACATCTTCGCCAACCTGCCGCGACTATGACGGGTGCCGGCAAGTTGCAGAGTAAGTGGGGAAAGGCCCCACGCAACAAGAAGCTCAGCGGGGAGGGGGGGGGGGGGGGGGGATGTAGTTTATTTATCCTTTTATTCTTTTTTTTAAAAATTCATCTAAATTTTATTTATTTATTTATTTACCTGTTTATTTATTTACTTATCTATTTATTTAATTGAATTGAATTGAATACATTGTATTTGCCAAGTATATACACATACAAGGAATTTGCCTTGGTGCTTTGCTCACAAGTAACAACATGATATACAGTAGACAATTAAACATAAAACATTATAATCTAAACATTTATTTATATATTTAATTATTTACCTATTTATATATTTGTTCTTTTATTTGTTCATCTATTTGTCTATCTGTCTGTCTATCTGTCTGTCTGTCTGTCTGTCTGTCTGTCCATCCATCCATCCATCCATCCATCCATCCATCCATCCATCCATCCATCCATCCATCCATCCATCCATCCATCCATCCATCCATCCATCCATCCATCCATCCATCCATCCATCCATCCATCCATCCATCCATCCATCCATCCATCCATCCATCCATCCATCCATCCATCCATCCATCCATCCATCCATCCATCCATCCATCCATCCATCCATCCATCCATCCATCCATCCATCCATCCATCCATCCATCCATCCATCCATCCATCCTTGTACATCTCTCCATGTTTATCTATCCATGTGCACTGGCCCCGCTATCCCCCAGGGCGTCTGTGGGCAGCATGCAGTACTTGTCTAGCATCACCCGGTTGCCAAGGAGGTGTAATATAGATGTCTAATTTTCAGTATATTTGATATTGAAGACTATGTATTCTACTTGGTGCTACCGTGGTGGGTTAGATAAATGTTGTTTTGTGCTGTTCATATTATTCTTGTAAATACTGTAATTGATTACGATTATTTTTGAGTAAAAACAAGAACGCAAGCGCTGCACGTACCTTCCTAACAAGGGCTGAGGAACAACTCACCGACCTGGGGCAGCGGTAGAGTTGCTGCCTTACAGCATTTACAGCGCCAGAGACCCGGGTTCGATCCTGACTACGGGTGCTGTCTGTATGGAGTTTGCACGTTCTCCCCGTGACCTGCGTGGGTTTTCTCCGAGTGCTCTGGTCTCACCCCCACACTCCAAAGACGTGCGGGTTTGTAGGTTAATTGGCATAGTATAATTGTTAATTGTCCCTAGTGTGTGTAAGATGGTGTTAGTGTGCGGGGATCGCTGGTCGGTGCGGACTCGATGGGCCGAAGGGCCTGTTTCCGCACTGTATCTCTAAACACATCTAAACGTCTAGGTAAATCCACTGTTGCAGTTCAGACGGCTGTGGAGGCCAAGTCATTGGATATTTTTAAAGCAGAGATAGATAGATTCTTGATTAGTGCGGGTGTCAGGGGTTATGGGGAGAAGGCAGGAGAATGGGGTTAGGAGGGAAAGATAGATCAGCCATGATTGAATGGCCGAGTGGACTTGATGGGCCGAATGGCCTAATTCTACTCCTATCGCTTATGAATAAACTCCCTCTTAACCCCATCTCTCCCTCCTAACCCTGAAGTACACTAAAGGCCCAATATTCAGAACACTTAAGCAGGCCCTGTACATAGAGCATTATAACAAACTGATACGTTCATAAGTTATAGGAGCAGAATTGGGCCGTTCGGCCCATCAAGTCTACTCCGCCATTCAATCACGGCTGATCTATCTCTCCCTCCTAACCCCATTCTCCTGCCTTCTCCCCGTAACCCCTGACACCCGTACGAATCAAGAATCTATCTATCTCCGCCTTGAAAATACCCACTGACTTGGCCTCCACAGCCTTCTGTGGCGATGAATTCTCGGATTCACCCCCCTCCTCATCTCCTTTCTAAAGGTACGTCCTTTAATTCTGAGACTGTGCCCTCTGGTCCTACACTCTCCCACGATGGAAACATAGTGCGGAGCGAGCTGCCCGAGAGCGTTCCTTACCCGCAATACTCAGGTTCATCCGTGCAGGTTGTGCCATCCTTCATCAGAGGTTCCGAGTGCCCATCAAATCCTAGCGATGGGTCCAGCTGGCACGGGGCAACACTGCAGTAAACATAGTGGAAACGTTTAGTTTAGAGATACAGCGCGGAAACAGGCCCTTCAGCCCACCGTGCCCGCACCGACCAGCGATCCCCGCACACTAACACAACCCTACACACACTAGGGACAGTTTACATTTATACCTAGCCAATTACCCTACAAACCTGTAAGTCTTTGGGGAGTGGAAAAAAACCGAAGACCTTGTAGAAAACCCACACAGGTCACGGGGAGAAGGTGCAAACTCCGCACAGACAGCGCCCGCAGTCGGGATCGAACCTGAGCCTCTGGCGCTGTGAGGCAGCAACTCTACCTCTGCGGCACCGTGTATTTTAATGGTAATATTTGATGTAAGGCATGACTGGATTTACTGATGGGCAGCACACTGGTCCAATGGTACAGGTGCTGCCTTACAGCACCAGAGTACCCGGTTCAATCCTGACTACGGGTGCTGACTTGAGAGAGAGAGAGAGAGAGAGAGAGAGAGAGAGAGAGAGAGAGAGAGAGAGTGAGCGAGAGAGAGAGAGAGAGAGAGAGAGAGAGACTGTTATTTTGTATTGTTTCTTTATTGATAGTTGATATTTGTTTGTGTTTGACATATTTTGCTTGAATAAATAGTTATTTGTGCTCTTAAAATTTTTTTTAAAAAGAGAGAGAGAGAGAGAGTGTTGAACAGAAAGAGAGGGGGAGAAGAAGGGAGGGAGTGGGAACATCAGGACTAGTTGGTGAGAACAAGTGAAAGAGAGAGAGATAAAAACTTCCAGAACAATCTGAGAGAGGAAGGAACGAGTGTTTCCAGAGGCTGCCAGAGTGATGGTGAAGATGTGGTGAAGGAACGTTCTTACACATTCTTTGCTGAGATTTCATGTTGTCGGCCTGAAACACTAGCACTGGTCTTTCTACGGCCCATGACTCGTGCGGCTGTAGTCAATGTAACAGGTGGCTGAATAATACACTGGAGACCACGCTTGTTTCAGTAAAACATATTAGTTTTCACTCCCGACAGATCCCTTTGGACAAGTGGAAAAAAAAAAGGTATTTTGGAGAAAGTGGAGTCATGGAGTCCGTATGGCACAGAACTAGGCCCTTCAGCCCATCCTGACCATGCTGCCCACTGTACCTATCGGCACTAACCACTGGGATAAGGGAAATGGGATGAGTGAATGGGAATAGGATGGGAAACATGATGGACGGAAAGACTCACTGTCATGTCAATATTCTACGTTAAACCCTCACAGTGATGGATTTTGGTTCAGAAGTGATAAGAAGAGAATTAGGCCATTCAATCATGGCTGATCTATCTCTCCCTCCTAAACCCCATTCTCCTGCCTTCTCCCCATAACCCTCGACACCCGTACTAATCAAAAATCTATCTAACTCTGCCTTAAAAATATCCACTGACTTGTCCTGCAGAGCCTTCGGTGGCAAAGAATTCCACAGATTCACCACCCTCTGACTAAAGAAATGTTTCCTCATCTCCTTCCTAAAAGAACATCCTTTAATTCTGAGGCTGTGACCTCTAGTCCTAGACGCTCCCCCATTAGTGGAAACATCCTCTCCACATCCACTCTATCCAAGCCTTTCACTATTCGGTACGTTTCAATGAGGTCCCCCCCTCATTCATCTAAACTCCAGCGAGTACAGGCCCAGTGCCGACAAACGCTCATCATAGGTTAACCGACTAATTCCTAGGATCATTCCTGATCGGTAGGTAACCAAAATCCATTATAAAGAGGTCCTTAATAACGAGGGTTTACTGCACTTATTTCAGACAATGTTTGGCAGTCATTGGGCAACTTGCTCCAAGATATCATTGTTGCAATCACAGCCTTTCTGGATTAATGAGTAATAATACTCACTAGAATACAAAGCACATTTCACATAATATTATTAATTCATATATTAATATCTATCTCTGCCTTAAAAATATCCATCGACTTGGCCTCCACAGCCGTCCCTGGCAATGAATTCCACAGATTCACCACCCTCTGACTAAAGAAATTCCTCCTTATCGAATAGTGAAAGGCCTTGATAGAGTGGATGTGGGGAGGATGTTTCCACTGGTGGGAGAGTCCAGGACCAGAGGTCACAGCCTCAGAATTAAAGGACTTTCCTTTAGGAAGGAGATGAGGAGGAATTACTTTAGTCACAGGGTGGTGAATCTGTTGAATTCATGCCATGGAAGGGTGTGGAGGGCAAGTCAATGGATATTTTAAATGCAGAGGTAGATAGATTCTTAATTAGTACGGGTGTCAGGGGTTATGGGGAGAAGGCAGGAGAATGGGGTTCGGAGGGAGAGATAGTTCAGCCATGATTGAATGGCGGAGTAGACCTGATGGTTTGAATGGCCTAATTCTGCTCTTATAGGGTGTCAATAGATAATAGGTGCAGCAGTAGGCCATTCGGCCCTTCGACCCAGCACCACCATTCAATGTGATCAGTGTCAAGGGTTATGGGGAGAAGGCATGAGAATGAGGTTCGGAGGGAGAGATAGATCAGCCATGATTGAATGGCGGAGTAGACCTGATGGGCCGAATGGCCTGATTCTGCTCTTTTCACACATGACGTTATGAGCAGAGATATTCTGAGCTGGGCCACTGGAGACCGAGGTCTGGGGTGGGGGGAATTTATTTTGGAGCTGGTGTTTCCCAGCTGTGGTTGTTGGCAAGTTTAACAGAAGCACCTCCCAGATCAGTGTCTGTCTCTGCAGCCGGTCTTAGTTACACGCAAGCTGAATCTTAACTGTTTGACAGGATGAACACAAAAGGAGGGGAAATGGAGAATAAAATGAAGAAGAAGCCAGTGAGAAGTAGAAATTTGCAATAATTCCTCTCCCGTGTGTGTAATATATGCAACAAGAATTTTACTCTGCAGTTGTTTAAGAAGGAACTGCAGATGCTGGAAAAATCGAAGGTAGACTAAAATGCTGGAGAAACTCAGCAGGTGAGGCAGCATCTATGGAGCGAAGGAATGGGTGACGTTTCGGGTCGAGACCCTTCTGGAAACTCAGCGGGTGAGGCAGCATCTATGGAGCGAAGGAAATAGGCGACGTTTCGGGTCGAGACCCTTCTTCAGACTTTGCAGTTGCCTATGTGACAGATAAAATACTATTGACTTGACTATTGATGCCTATCCTTGATCTAACTTTACTTTAAGTGTAGTTTAGCTCAGAGCTACAGCGTGGAAACAGGCCCTTCAGCCGACCAATGATCGCCCCGTACACTAACACTGTCCTACACACACTAGGGACAATTTACAATTTTTACCAAAGCCAATTAACCTACAAACCCGCACGTCTTTGGAGTGTGGGAGGAAACCGGAGCACCCGGGGAAAACCCACGCAGGTCACGGGGAGAACGTGCAAACTCCGTACAGACAGCACCCGCACTCAGGATCGAACCTGGGTCTCTGGCGCTGTGAGGCAGCAACTCTACCGCTGTGCAGCCCTTCAAATCTCTGCAAATAACCGCTGTCTGTCTTTCTCTATATATAATAACTTAGTAAGATGTTTACCACCAAAACCTCCCAGATGTTATGAAACATGAGCACATTCGATCAAATGATGTATTCACTGGGATGGAAACTTGGACCTCTCTGCTTGATCCCACCCTATGACCAGCGCTCAGTCCGGCAGTCACAGGCAACGTTCCCCTTGTGCTTGTTGACGATGCCGAGAGTGTCTAAACATTTTAATTCAACCAGTCATCATTGGGCTTTAGAATTAGTAGATACAAGATGGAAATAACCCCCCCTTGCCCACTGAGTCCACTCCGACCAGCGACCACCCCCACATACTAGCACCATCCAACACACACTAGAGACAATTTACAATGTTTTCAAAAGCCAATTAACCTACAAACCCGTACGGCATGAAATAAAGTCATTTTGAGGATTTATTTCCCTTCATGTTATCTCTCCTCCTGTCCTGTCAATTGTCAATTATATACTGTGTCAGGAATTTTTACCCGAGCCATTTCTGCAGGTGTGTTAAGTTTAGAGATACAGCGAGTAAACAGGCCCCCCTTCAGCCTACCGAGTCCACACCGACCAGCGCTCCCCGCACACTAAAGGGCCTGTCCCACTTGAGTGTCAGTTGCGCGTCGGTTACGTGACATCCTAAAAATTGGTTGGCGTGTCGTGACGCGTGGTGAGGCGTGGTGGCGTGTGCAGTAACGCACGGTAACGTGCGGTAAGGCGTGGCGCCCCAGTATTTTGCAATGCTCAAAATCCTCGCGCACCTCCTGCGTGACATATCCCTTGCGCACGCTGACGTACTGATGGCCGATTGCCTTCCTGCAGGTTAGGGCTGCACTGTGGCTCAGCGGCAGAGTTGCTATTCCAACCGAGTAGTAGCGGTCAAATACGGGACAGGGCGGTCCCACACGGGACAAACCAAATTAGCCCAAAATTAGATAAGCGTGGCAACCCTATCCACGGGCCCCCTGGGGGATTTCGGGGACCGCTGGTCACTGCGGTAGGGAGGAGGGGGGGGGGGGGGGGGGGGGGGGGTGGGGGGGGGGGGGGGGGGGGGGGGGGGGTGGAATGTACCCTTAATAAGATTGGGGGAAATGATTATTTTATCATATATTTGATATTGAAGAATATTTGTTTGACTTGTATTATGGTGGTGGGTTTTGTAATGAATTTTTTCATGCTGTACGTAATATAATGGAACAAAAAGCAGTGGCCCCGGAGCTTGGAATGCTGCATCAGTTGGCTGCCGTTCATCCACGAGTAGCTGACACTATCCCAAATTCCAATCTCCGCACCAGTGTTATTCTAACAAGCGACAACCTGTCACTGAGGAGAGCTCGGCATGAGGTTAGTTCCGCTTGAGGATGTTTCGTTTAGTTTAAACCGAAGATAGACACAAAATGCTGGAGTAACTCAGCGGGACAGGCAGCATCACTGGAGAGAAGGAATGGGTGACGTTTCAGGGCGAGACCCTTCCTCAGACCTGGTTTAGAGATACAGCGCAGAAACAGGCCCTTCGGCCCACCGAGTCCGTACTGACCATCGATCCCCATACATTAACATTATCCTACACACACCAGGGACAATATTACATTTTTTACCAAGCCAATTAACCTATAAACCTGTACGTCATTGGAGTGTGGGAGGAAACTGAAGATCTCGGTGAAAACCCACGCAGGTCACGGGGAGAACATGCAAACTCCGTACAGACAGCACCCGTAGTCAGGATCAAACCCGGGTCTCTGGCGCTGTGAGGCAGCAACTCTACCGCTGTGTGTGCTGTGATGTATTTTCCTTCATTTGCTCTTTCCTCTTGTCTTGAAGCACATCGCTTCATTGGTCAGGTTTTTGTTACCTGACCCATCTTTCCAGGTGTGAATAGTTTTACTTAGTTGAGTTTATTGTCACGTGTACCGAGGTACAGCGAAAAGCTTTTTTGTTGCGTGCTATCCAGTCAGCGGAAAGACTATACATGATTACAATAAAGCCGTCCACAGTGCACAGGTTCAGGATAAAGGGGAAACCATTTAAGAATAAGGAGTAAGCCATTTAGAGCGCAGACGAGGAAACACTTTTTCTCACAGAGAGTGGTGAGTCTGTGGAATTCTCTGCCTCAGAGGGCGGTGGGAGCCGGTTCTCTGGATACTTTCAAGAGAGAGCTAGATAGGGTTCTCGAAGATAGCGGAGTCAGGGGAGATGGGGAGAAGGCAGGAACGGGGTACTGATTGTGGATGATCAGCCATGATCACATTGAATGATGGTGCTGGCTGGAAGGGCTGAATGGCCTCCTCCTGCACCTATTGTCTATTGTCTATTTAGTGCATGATCATGCCCAGTAAAGTTCGATTAAAGATAGTCTGAGGGTCTCCAATGAGGTTTTTTGGGAGGTCAGGACCACTCTCTAGTTGATGATAGGATGATTCAGTTGCCTGATAACAGCTGGGAGGAAACTGTCCCTGAATCTGGAGGTGTGCGTTCGTTTTCACACTTCTGTACCTCTTGCCCGATGGGAGAGGGGAGAAGAGGGAGTGACCGGGGGGGGGGGGGGGGGGGGGTGTGACTGGTCCTTGATGATGCTGCTGGCCTTCCCGAGGCAGCGTGAGGTGTAGATGGAGTCAATGGAAGGGAGGTCGGTTTGTGTGATGGTCTGGGCTGCGTCCATAATTCTCTGCAATTTCTTGCGGTCTTGGATGGAGATAGACTCAAAAAAGCTGGAGTAACTCAGCGGGGCAGGCAGCATCTCTGGAGAGAAGGATTGGGTCGAGACCCTTCTTCAGACTGGTCAGGGGACAAGGGAAACGAGAGATATAGACGGTGACGTGGAGAAATATAGAATAAGGAATGAAAGATATGCAGAAAAAGTTACGATGATAAAGTAAACAGGCCAATGTATCCCAACGTTTAAGGAACAGTTAGACAGGTACATGGATAGGACAGGTTTGGAGGGATATGGACCAAACGCGGGCAGGTGGGACTGGTGTAGCTGGGACATTGTTTAAGAAAGAACTGCAGATGCTGGTAAAATGGAAGGTAGGCACAAAATGGTGGAGTAACTCAGCGGGTGAGGCAGCATCTATGGAGCGAAGGAATTGGTGACGTTTCGGGTCGAGACCCTTCTGGGAACTCAGCGGGTGAGGCAGCATCTATGGAGCGAAGGAATTGGTGACGTTTCGGGTCGAGACCCTTCCGGGTCTCGACCCGAAACGTCGCCAATTCCTTCCCTCCATAGATGCTGCCTCACCCGCTGAGTTACTCCAGCGTTTTGTGTGTATCGAAGCTGGGACATTGTTGGCCAGTGCGGGCATGTTGGGCCGAAGGGCCTGTTTCCAGACTGTATCACTCGACGACAAAACTAGTGTACAAGGCAGAGAGAACTATGAAAGAGCACAGCACTCACACAGAGCAGGGGGCTTCAATCGCCCGGAGCCCACTCTGTGGAAGAAGGAGCAGAGATTATAGACTGGCGATGAGTTCTGGTGCTGCAGGCTGCTCGTATCTGTGAGTGAAGTAAATGCCTCAGTGTCTGCCTGTGTGTTGTGCGTCTCTGAACATATTCCTGTCTGAGGGTTTAGCCAGAGGGGTGAGTAGGGATCCGAGCTGCAATTAATGTGCAATCAACCCCACTCGACAGTTTTCTATCAAGGAGTTTAGCTTTCCCCTTCTCTCCACCCAATGAGATGGATTTAAGGATAAGGATAAGGGGGAAATCGTTTAGGACTGAGATGAGAAGAAAAAAAATTCACACAGAGAGTGGTGAATCTCTGGAATTCTCTGCCACAGAATGTAGTTGAGGCCACAGTTCATTTGGCTATATTTCAGAGGGAGTTAGATGTGGCCCTTGTGGCTAAAGGGATCAGGGGGTATGGAGAGAAGGCAGGTATAGGATACTGAGTTGGATGATCAGCCATGATCATATTGAATGGCGGTGCAGGCTCGAAGGGCCGAATGGCCTCTACTCCCGCACCTATTTTCTATGTTTCCATGATTGCCCGATGACCCTGTGATGCTCTGCTTTCACTCACCCTGTGGCTAACTACTTAAACCCCTGTCCCACGGTACGCGTTCATTCCAAGATCTCTCCCGAGTTTGCCCTGATTCGAACTCGTAGATTTACGGTAATGGCCGCTCGTCGGTACTCGGGGCTCTTGTGGACATTTTTCAACGTGTTGAAAAATCTTCACGGGTCTTCCCGTGCTTACCTGCCGTTAGCGAGTCATCCCGAGTACCTGCCGTTAGCGCTAAGAGACGTCCCCGAGCTCCGACGTACCCGCTACGTTCATTCTCCGTGCTTACCACGAGTTTGATTTTTTTTAAACTCGGGAGAGCTCTTGGAATGAACTCGTACCGTGGGACAGGGCTTTTAGCACATTCACTGAGGGGACAGTGTGACACGCTCATAAAACAGCAGACTCACTCACTGGCCTCTCCCAGCATAGAGTGGCAGAGTTAAGCTCCTGTCCCACGACTACAGACGACTAGGCTGTTGCCACATGGTTGCCGGGGTGTTGCCTGTATGGCCGTGAGTCGTCTCCTCAGTCGCTCAAAGAATCGTAGTGTTTTTCTGATCGTCGCTGGATTTTGAAATGTTCAAATCTTATCGGCGACAGTCAGTTTGACGCCTGAGGAAGGACATTGTTGCCATAGAGGGAGTACAGAGAAGGTTCACCAGACTGATTCCTGGGATGTCAGGACTTTCATATGAAGAAAGACTGGATAGACTCGGCTTGTACACGCTAAGATTGAGGGGGGATCTTATAGAAACTTACAAAATTCTTAAGGAGTTGGAAAGGCTAGATGCAAGAAGATTGTTCCCGATGTTGGGGAAGTCCAGAACTAGGGGTCACAGTTTAAGGATAAGATGGAAGTCTTTTAGGACCGAGATGAGAAAATCACTTTTTACACAGAGAGTGGTGAATCTGTGGAATTCTCTGCCACATAAGGTAGTTGAGGCCAGTTCATTGGCTATATTTAAGAGGGAGTTAGATCTGGCCCTTGTGGCTAAAGGGATCAGGGGGTATGGAGAGAAGGCAGGGATGTTGATACTGAGTTGGATGATCAGCCATCATCATATTGAATGGCGGTGCAGGCTCGAAGGGCCGAAGGACCTACTCCTGCACCTATTTTCTATGTTTCTATGCTTGACTTCTCCTGACGTAGGTGTTGTCGTAGGTTGTCGTTGGTGCTGACTCATTTTTTGTTGTTGTTAAAGTAATGATTCTATTTCAAATTTGATGTCGAAGGGGGTTCAGTCCTGCTACAACTATGACAGTCGCCGACAGTCGCCTAAAAATAGCCTAAGTGGGACAGGCTCATTAGACATCGCAGAAAGTCAAGAGTCTTTACGTTAGACTACAGCGTGGAGACGGGCCATTTGGCCCACCAGGTCAGAGAGTGGTGAGTCTGTGGAATTCTCTGCCTCACCCTGTACACTAACACTACCCGACACACACTAGGGTCATTTTTACATTTATACCAAACCAATTAACCTACCAACACGTACGTCTTTGCAGTGTGGGAGGAAACCGAAGATCTCGGAGAAAAACCTACGCAGGTCACGGGGAGAACGTGCATACTCCGCACAGACAGCACCCGTGGTCAGAATCGAACCCGGGTCTCTGGCGCTGTGTGAGGCAGCAACTCTACCGCTGCGGCACCACGGATCTGACCGGATAGGAGGAGCAAGGCCGTTGGGAGAGGAGTGATCGGCTGCGGGACGTGCCCCTGGACCTCCAGCGAGGAGAGGAGAGGAGGGGAGAGGGACCTGGGTTCGCTGGTCGATTCACAGGTGAATGAATGAAGTTTAGTGGCCAATTATTCACATACAAGGAATTTGCCTTGGTGCTCCGCCCGCAAGTGACAACATGACATGCAGTGACAGTTAGGAATGATACATAAGGTGCAAGCGAAGGTGACGGCTGTAGGCCGTGCAGCAGCCTGGGGCTCGCCTGGATCGGGCCCCGCTCACAACAACTAGAGCGTTGACTGGACTTTGAAAACTGGGCCAAAACAGTAGACTATTTCTGCACTATATGCAATCTTCCCACACTCCAAACACGTGGAGGTTTGTCGCTTAATTGGCCTCTGTAAATTGCCCATGGAGTGTAGGATACAACTAGTGTACGGGGTGATCGCTGGCCGGCACGGGCTCGGTGGGCCGAAGGGCCTGTTTCCACGCTGTATAAAGATACAAACCCAAACTCGTTTTTCCACAGTAAAACGAAATAAAAGTAACAAAGAGAGAAGTGTTAGGGTTAGGGACAAGTTAAACACGGGTCTGTTTGCTCCCAACGTCTATAATTCAATAACACAATGCGGGTGAGGGGTGCAGGATCGGGGGAAGGATCTCTGCCGTAAATTACATATCTCCCGAAGGCACTAAATGGCCACATCCTGTAGAATCCATTGTGCTGGAATATGCAACAGGAAATTCACATAACCTCGTCAGCCTCGAAACCGAGCCCTCTGTACTGATCACTGAGTGAGTTGTTGTGTTGTGGAGAATGAACATGGAACATAGAACAGTTCATGAGCCATGGACGGTAGACAAAAGTGCTGGAGAAGCTCAGCGGGTGCAGCAGCATCTATGGAGCGAAGGAGATAGGCAACGTTTTGGGCTGAAACCCTTCTTCAGATGAGGAGGAATTTCTTTAGTCAGAGGGTGGTGAATCTGTGGATTTCATCGCCACCGAAGGCTGTAGAGGCCACGAGTCAATGGATATATTTTAAGGCAGAGATAGACTGATTCTTGATTAGTAAGGGTGTCAGGAGTTATGGGGAGAAGGCAGGAGAATGGGGTTAGGAGGAGAGGAGATAGATCAGCCGTGATTGAATGGCGGAGTTGACTTGATGGGCCGAATGGCTTATTTCCGCCCCTATCACTTATGACATTATTTCTCCGTTCCAGCAGATGCGACGTGCGTTTGTGAAAAGACATTCTTGTTGGGGGTTTTATTAAATCCCGTTTGTCAGAGGAAGTCTTTGTCCTTCAAAAAGTAACAGGAAAGGCAGCATTGAAGGCAGCTCAGAGTAGCACTTCCACCCCATTGTGGGAAGTGTATAAACTAGCCCGACTCGAGGATGTGATGTGAGCCACTGCATTGTTTTAGCCACAGATGTTTCCTTCAGAGGGCGGAACTCAAAACAATTGGAATCCGTGACCTCTCAGCGAAGATTTGGGAAAAGCTGGAGTTGATTATCAAGGGGCCTTGCTGTCAGCTGGGTACAAAGTGTGGAGGCTGCTACAATCCCCCTCGATGAAGAAACACAGATCTCTCCGCTCTTCAGATGTGTTTTGTTTTAGATGGAGTTTTAAAAAACAACGCTCTTTGGATCAATGAGACAATTGGGCAGTATGTTGGCGACGGTGGTTTGTCAGTAAACTGGCTTTAAATGACATTGTTCACTTTAGTTTAGAGATACAGCGCGGTAAACAGGCCCTTCGGCCCACCGAGTCTGCACCGACCAGCGATCCCCGCACATTGACACTATCCCACACGCACCAGGGACAATTTTACATTGGCACCAAGAAAATTAATCTGCAAATTAACCTTTGGAGTGTGGGAGGAAACCGAAGATCTCGGAGAAAAACCCACGCCGGTCATGGGGAGAACCATAGACAATAGACAATAGGTGCAGGAGTTGGCCATTCGGTCCTTCGAGCCAGCTCCGCCATTCAATGTGATCGTGGCTGATCATCCCCAATCAGTACCCCGTTCCTGCCTTCACCCCATATCCCCTGACTCCACTATCTTTAAGAGCCCTATCTAGCTCTCTCTTGAAAGCATCCAGAGAAACTGCCTCCACGGCCCTCTGAGGCAGAGAATTCCACAGACTCACCACTCTCTGTGAGAAAAGGTGTTTCCTCACCTCTGTTCTAAATGGCTTACTCCTTATTCTTAAACTGTGGCCCCTGGTCCTGGATTCCCCCAACATCAGGAACATGTTTCCTGCCTCTAGCATGTCCAAACCCTTAACAATCTTATATGTTTCAATAAGATACCCTCTCATCCTTCTAAACTCCAGAGTGTACAAGCCCAGCTGCTCCATTCTCTCAGCATATGACAGTCCCGCCATCTCGGGAATTAACTTTGTAAACCTACGCTGCTCTCCCTCAATAGCAAGAATGTCTTTCCTCAAATTAGGGGACCAAAACTGCACACAATGCAATGTACAAACTCCGTACAGACAGCACCCGTGGTCGGGATCGAACCCGGGTCTCTGGCGCTGTGAGGCAGCAACTCTACCGCCGCTGATACACTTACCACACTGGATACTTGAGAGAAAGGGCAAGGTGTCAGTGATGTGGTCCCAGCCCAGACGCAGAATGTGACTGCTCTCGTCTCCAAAACTATCGTTCCACTTTGCACAGTCGCTGTGTGGTCATGAATTGTCGGGGAAATTGAATTTCTTTCAAATTCAGTTTTCTTCTCCTCTTTAGACCTTATCTTTATCTTTTCCCCTTCACCATGAACCCATGCCCTCTGTTCCTCGACTCCCCTGCTCTGGGCAAGAGAGTCTGTGCATCTACCCGATCTATTCCTCTTATGATCTTATCCAGCCTTCTCCCCGTATCCCTTCACCATTAAAGTGTGGAGCGGTTGTAATAGGTGATTGTAGATCTGCTTCTGTGGGCCAGCACGCAACTAGTCGCCTGAGTTGGCCTCTGTCAGTCGGCTGGTGATATATGACAACACTGGATACATTGACTGGACCACCAGCATTCTTTGGGCTGTGTGCTTCCTCTGTGTGTGACTCTCTCTACTTGTCTCCCCTCTACACAAGACTCCACTGTTGGGCCAGTTCAAGGCAACCGATTGATTCCGTGACACTTTGGGGAACTCTCATCTTTTTGAGAAAAAAAAAAGCCTGGCCTTTCATTGCTGGCTGCATTGTTGCCGGCGCTTGTTGGTTGGGCCCCCGGTGAAGGTCCACATTCCCCGGGGCGGGCGGGTGTTAGGCCGGGCGGGCGACAGCTGCGAACTGTCGCCCACCACATTCCCAGCAACGAAAAAAAAACAGAAAGCCCCAGAACAAATGCATTAACATCGCATTTCACAGCCAGCGATTCAGCTACAGTGAGAGGCCAAACCCCACGGGGGGACCGTCATGCCCAGGAATGTTTCAAAACTGCGGGGTCATAAACAACAGAAGATCGACACAAAATGCTGGAGTAACTCAGCGGGACCGGCAGCATCTCTGGAGAGAAGGAATGGGTGACGTTTCGGGCCGAGACCCTTCTTCAGACTAAGCAACCAGACTTTTGAAAGTCAGCACCAAAGATCCTAGATAGATCACTCGACGAAAAAGTCGTAGTACGGTCACGGGCAGATTCGTGGGTAATTTTCGGCCCCATTTCCGTAACCGGTTTCCGTCTCCGCACCAGAGGTCCCACCGTAGCGGAGCAGAGATACTAGCGCGGAGACGGAAGCCGGTTACGGAAACATCCTCGTAAAAATAAAAGTTCTTTGGGAAAAATCTTAGAAACATGGAAACATAGGAAATAGGTGCAGGAGTAGAGGCCATTCGGCCCTTCGAGCCGGCACCGCCATTCAATATGATCATGGCTGATCATCCAACTCAGTATCCTGTACCTGCCTTCTCTCCATACCCCCTGATCCCTTTAGCCACAAGGGCCACATCTAACTCCCTCTTAAATATAGCCAATGAACTGTGGCCTCAACTACCTTCTGTCTTCTCCTGTCATCTCCTCAACTACCTTCTCCTCATTTTCAGAATTTTAATTTATTAACACCAACTGTTCTCCCGCAACGTTGATTACACTGCGAGTCGGGTCGGGTCGGGTCCGGTTACGGAAATGGATGATAAAAAGGCCTACGTTCCGGTCCGTTGCGTACTACACGTCAGCCCGTTGCATTTCGCAGGAGTGGTCTATCTTGCTCCGCTATAGGGTCTTTGATCAACACCACCCATCAACTTCACCCCTAGATCGGACTTTGCTGGCTTTGCCTTGCACTAAAATTTATTCCCTTATCGTATACGCTGTGAATGGCTCGATTGTAATTGTGTATTGTCTTTCCGCAGACTGGATAGCACGCAACAAAGGCTTTTCACTGTACCTTGGTACACGTGACAGTAAGCGAAAATGGACAACAAAACAAGTTCTCTCTTCTTTGTTGAGGAATGCAGCCGAGAGTCCCAGCTGATCCCAGGCAGGTGGTATGTCTGTGGTTTACACCAGCTGTCACTTCCACACTCCCAGCCAAGTCAAGGCTGGACCTAGTCTAATTAAGGTGTAACATACAGCCAGTCGCCGAGACTCATTCTCCCTCCATTAGGAAAATAGTCAGCGACTTCATAAAATCACAAGATCATATGAGCAGAATCAGGCCATTCGGCCCATCAAGTCTACTCCGCCATTCAATCATGCAATCAATCTCTGAGGGCGGTGGAGGCCGGTTCTCTGGATGCTTGCAAGAGAGAGCTCGATAGGGCTTAAAAATAGCGGAGTCAGGGGATATGGGGAGAAGGCAGGCACGGGGTACTGATTGGGGATGATCAGCCATGATCACATTGAATGGCGGTGCTGGCTCGAAGGGCCGAATGGCCTACTCCTGCACCTATTGTCTATTGTCTATCATGGCTGATCTATCTCTCCCTCCTAACCCCATTCTCCTGCCTTCTCGCCATAACCCCTGACACCCGTACTGATCAAGAATCAGTCTATCTCTGCCTTAAAATATATCCATTGACTCGTGGCCTCCACAGCCTTCGGTGGCAAAGAATTCCACAGATTCACCACCCTCTGACTAAAGAAATTCCTCCTCATCTCCTTCCTAAAGGAACGTCCTTTAACGTCCCTGTCTGAATCTGGGGCTGGAGGTCACGGAGGTGGGGCACAGGGAGAGTTGAAGATCGAGACTGAGACAGAGATCGAGTCACTCACAATGGTCTGTATCCGCCCCCCCCTCCCGCCTCTGTTCTGCAAGTCATTACATTACATTACATTACATTACAATACATGATTCTCAGATGCAGTGTCTACATGCAGCAGGGAGCTGGCAGCCACGGCTGCTGGAACACACTGTCCTGCCAGAGCCTCTCTGTCACTGCCAAAGGGTGCGGCGTCTGCAACACCCTGCCCCAGAGAGTGGTTACACACAACCGTTCATTCATGGAACGTGTACACACACACACACACCGACATACACACGCATACATACATATATACACACATATACACATGTACAGACACACACACACATACACACATACACACCGACATACACATGCATACATACATATATACACACATATACACATGTACAGACACACACACACATACATATACACACACACACATATGTACACACATATATACACACACATATATACACACATATACACACACACACACATCCACCTCACACACATATATACACACACACATATACATACACACACACATATATACACACACACATATACACACACACATATATATACACACATATTTACCCATATATATACATACACACACACATCATACATATACACATACACATATAAACGGACATACAGACACATAAATATATACACATATGCACACACACACACAGATACACATATACAAGCACACAGACACACACACACATATACACGCCCAAACACAAAACGCATGCACATACACACACACACAAACCACATACAGACATATATACCCACATATGCACACACACACACACACACACACACGCGCACACACACACACACACACACACACACACACACACACACACACACACACACACACACACACACACACGCGCGCACACACACACACACGCGCACACACACACACACACACACACCTAGCAGTGCCACACCTCTGTACAAGGTGTGTATAAGCCTTTCCCCATCACACTGATACACCTGGAAGCTGGCGTGCGTTCCCCCAGCAACTGTCTCAGTGGAATCGGGCGTCACGGCGGCACAGCGGGTAGAGCTGCTGCCTCACTGCGCTGGAGACCCGGGTTCGATCCTGGCTGCAGGTGCTGTCTGTGCGGAGTTTGTACGTCCCTCCCATGACCCGCAGGGGTTTTCTCCAGGTGCTCCGGTTTCCTCCCACACTCCATAGATGTATTTGATGTTTAACAGTAAGGAATACGTGTCAATTTTGAACAATGGTGGTGAGAGTTTGGTTATTGATTGTTGCGTAAATATTACTTAATGTAAATAAAATTTGTTTTGATTTTTTTAAATGTACAGATTTATAAGTTAATTGGCTTCTGTAAATTGCCCTGAGTGTGCAGGGATGGAACGAGTGTACTGGCTGGTGCCGACTTAAGAGCCCGTCTCCACACTGTATCTCTAAACTAAACTAAACTAAACATGGATTTGATTCACAGCTCAGTGTCCAGCTGTGGTCCCAGCATCATCTGGGCAGCGGGTCAGAGTCTGTGGTCACTGCCGCCGGTCATTCACCTCCCTTCAACCTCAGCAATGTTCCCAGCCAACACAATTCGCAGAAATGGACACAAAGTGCTGGAGTAACTCAGCGGGTCAGGCAGCATCTCTGGAGATAACGGATAGCTGACCCAAAACGTCACTTGTCTATGTATCTGTATATCTCAGTTGTAAGGGAGGAACTGCGGATGCTGGTTTAGGCCGGAGGGAGACATATAAAACAAAGAAACATTGAAAATGGGTGCAGGAGTAGGCCATTCGGCCCTTCGAGCCAGCAATGCCATTTAATATGATCATGGCTGATCATCCAAATTCAGTACCCCCCCCGTTCCTGCTTTTCCCCCCACGTTCCTTTAGCCCTAAGAGCTATATCCAACTCTCTCTTGAAAACATCCAGTGAATTGGCCTCCACTGCCTTCTGTGGCAGAGAGTTCATCAGATTTACAACTCTCTGGGTGAAAATGGTTTTCCATATCTCAGTCCCAAATGGCCGACCCCTTATTTTTAAACTGTGTGACCCCTGGTTCTGGACTCCCCCAACATCGGGAACATTTTTCCTGCATCTAACCTGTCCAATCCCTTAAGAATGTTATATGTTTCTATAAGATTCCCTCTCATCCTTCTAAATTCCAGTGAATACAAGCCCAGCCGCTCCATTCTTTCATCGTATGACAGAACCACCATCCCGGGAACTAACCTGGTGAACCTACGCTGCACTCCCTCAATAGCAAGGATGTCCTTTCGCAAATTTGGAGACAAAATCTGCACACAATACTCCAGGTGTGGTCTCACCAGGGCCCTGTACAACTGCAGTAGGACCTCCTTGCTCCTAAACTCAAATCCTCTCACAATGAAGGCCAACACGCCATATGCTTTCTTCACTGCCTGCTGTACCTGCATGTTTACTTTCAGTGACTGATGTACAAGGACACCCAGGTCTTGTTGCATCTCCCCTTTTCTTAATCTGACAGCATTCAGATAATAATCTGTCTTCTTGTTCTTGCCACCAAAGTGGATAACCTCACATTTATCCACAATTAACTCAGCGGGACAGGTAGCATCTCCGGATAGAAGAGTATCGACCCAAAACGTCACCCATTCCTTCTCTCCAGAGATGCTGCCTGTTACTGGGTTACTCCAGCATTTTGTGTCTATCTTCGGAGGTCAGGCTGGGACTCGCTCCTCTCCGCACATCAACCTATTGATTTCCAAATATTACTTGGGAATATTACTTCTCCGAAGTATTTTATCGTGATGCACCACAGCTCGGTTTGGGAACAGCTCCAAGACCCCAAGAAGTTGCAGTGAATTGTGGACGCAGCCCAGACCATCACACAAACCAACCTCCCTTCTGTTGACCCCCATCTACACCTCACGCTGCCTCGGCAAGGCCAGCAGCATCATCAATGATGATTCGCACCCCGGCCACTCCCACTTCTCCCCTCTTTGCCACAGAAGATGGTGGAGGCCAAGTCAGTGGATATTTTTAAGGCAGAGATAGATAGATTCTTGATTAAGAAGGAACTGCAGATGCTGGAAAATCGAAGGTAGACAAAAATGCTGGAGAAACTCAGCGGGTGCAGCAGCATCTATGGAGCGAAGGAAATAGGCAACGTTTCGGCACACTCACCCGCTGAGTTTTTCCAGCATTTTTCTCTACCTTAGATTCTTGATTAGCAAGGGTGTCAGGGGTTATGGGCAGAAGGCAGGAGAATGGGGTTAGGAGGGAGAGTTAGATCAGCCATGATTGAATGGCGGAGTGGACTTGATGGGCCGAATGGCCTAATTCTTCTCCTATCACTTATGACCTTAGTTTAGAGATACAGCGTGGAAACAGGCCATTCAGTCCACCGTGTCTGCGCCCACCAGCGACCACCCCATACACTAGCACTATCCAACACACACACACACACACACACACTAGGGACAACTTACAGAAGCCAATTAACCTACAAAATCTGCACATCTTTGACAATATATTCACACCCTTCATCCAGCGAGGCATGGGGCAGTATAACACGGCAACCAAAGCTACACCAGCAATTCCTAAAGATGATGAATGACAATTCAGCTATGTTATAGCACTGAATGAAACACAGTGTAACGTATCTGCTCACACCCATCCTGCAGACCACACTCTCACCAACACACACTCACACCGGTCCAGTGCAGTGTAACACACACTCACACTAGTCCTGGGCAGTGTAAAGATACTTACACACGCGTGGACAGTGTAACACACACCCACACTGCACAGTGTAATACACACTCACACTAGCCCCAGTCAGTGTAAACACGCTCACACTAGTCCCACACGGTGTAAACACGCTCACACTAGTCGCAGACAGTGTAAACACGCTCACACTAGTCCCACACGGTGTAAACACGCTCACACTAGTCGCAGACAGTGTAAACACACTCACACTAGTGCCAGATAGTGTAACACATACACCAGTCCCAGTCAGTGTAAACAGGCTCACACCTTAGTGGACAGAGTACACACCCCCACCCCCAGAGAGTAACATATTCATACCCCAGTAAGCGTAACGCACGCACCCAGAGTGTGTAACACACACTTACACCCATCCCGGGCCGTGTAACACACACTCACACCCGTCTTGAACAGTGTCTCACACACACACACTCACAACGGACTTTGATCACGGCTGCAGTTGACATGATATTTTTACCATGTACCGCACCCCCAAACCTTGAGCAGCTGGAGCATGGATCCGATCCCTCACACACACACACACACACAAACAGGCACACACAAACACACACACACAGGCGCACGCACACAAACTCAAACACACAGGCACAAACACACACACACACAGGCACACACACACAGGGACACACACACAAACAAACACACACCCACACACACACACACACATTTCACACACATTGGTCATGGTTCTCCACACCAGCGGCCTACAGGTTGTATCTCCCGGCTACACGCAGATTGTGGTCAAGGAACCACCGAGCAGCGCCACACTGTCTCTCTGCTGGATTCAGACGAGGGGTGGCACGGGACACCGCTGGGTCCTGCCAGCTTTTACGGTCCAGGACATCCCACTCGCTCCCCCACTCCCTCTCTCCCTCTCTTCATTTCTCCTTCCCTCTCTCTCCCCTTCCCTCTCCATCTCCTTCCCCTCTCTCCCGCCTCCTCTCTCTCTCTCTCTCTCTCTTCCTTTCTCCTTCCCTCTCTCTCCCCTTCCCTCTCCATCTCCTTCCTCTCTCTCCCGCCTCTCTCTCTCTCTCCCTCTCTCTTCCTTTCTCCTTCCCTCTCTCTCCCCTTCCCACTCCAACTCCTTCCTCTCTCTCCCGCCTCCTCTCTCTCTCTCTCTCTTCCTTTCTCCTTCCATCTCTCTCCCCTTCCCTCTCCCCCCTCCCTTCCCCCTCCCTCTCTCTTTCCCCTCTCTCCTTCCCTCTCTCTCCCTCTGTCTCTTTCCTTCCACCTCTCCCTCTCTCTCTCTTTCTCTCCTTCTCCCTCTCCATCTCTCCCTCCCTCTCTCCCCAGCCCCGGCCGTGTGTAACTGACCCCAGGAGACAGCCGCATCGCCGGTGGAGATAGATGTCCTCCCCCCCTCGCCCAGAACATCAGTGTAAATACAAGACTCACAGATAAGTGGCCGCTTGGTTCCCCCGCCAGACGGTGGAGATTCCTGGCACTCAGTGTCCCGGCTTCACCAGCTTCCAGCAGCGGGGTTGGGCGACACAGACACACACAGACACACACACGGGCTTGTGAGAGCAGGTCCCCCTCAATGCCAACTCCAGGAGGACAGATAGATGTGCAGGAGGAGGCTCCGGTCCGTGTGGAGCTGCCCCGGGTGTGGACTGAGATCACACTGCATTCATTCCCCCTCAGTTTCCGACACACCGCTTCCTTCTGTGTCATCATAAGTAACGCCTTGTGATGACTTCTCATCTCATCTCATCTCCCTCCCTCTCGCACCTCGCCACCAGTCTGAAGAAGGGTCTCGACCCGAAACGTCACCCATTCCTTCTCTCCACAGATGCTGCCTGTCCCGCTGAGTTACTCCCAGCATTTTTTCCCGGTGTAAACTCCTACACATGTTCAGATGTGATAGGAGCAGAATTAGGCCGTTCGGCCCATCCAGTTTCTTCTGCCATTCAGTCATGGCTGATGCATCTTTCCCTCTCAACCCCATTCTCCTGCCTTCTCCCCATAACCCCTGACACCCGTTCTAATCAAGAATCTGTCAATCTTAAAAATACCCAATCACTTGGCCTCCACAGCCGTCTGTGGCAAATAATTCCACAGATTCACCACCCTCTGACTAAAGAAATTCCTCCTCATCTTTTATCTAAAGGATCGTTCTTTAATTCTAAGGCGATGACCTCTGGTCCTGGACTCTCCCACCAGTAGAAACATCCTCTCCACATCCACTCTATTCAGGCCTTTCACTACTCAGTAAGTTTCTTCCTAAACTCCAGCGAGAACAGGCCCAGTGGCGTCAAACCCTTGTCATAGGTTAACCCACTCATTCCTGGGATAATTCTCGTGAACCTCCCTGCACCACCTCCAGAGTCAGCACATCCTTCCACAGATGGTGCCTCAGATGTCTTGATGGCACCCAACCAAGTAGAGATGGTTGAAAGCTTCAAGTTTCCAGGGGATTGATGTCACCAGCAATTTGTCCTGGACCAGCCATGTCGAAGTTAGAATCAAGAACACACACCGACATCTCGACTTCCTTCGAAGGCTGAGTTGGGCATGTCCTTCTGCAGTTGTACAGAGCCCTAGTGAGACCACACCTGGACCACACATTGTGAGCAGTTTTGGTCCCCTAATTTGAGGAAGGACATTCTTGCTATTGAGGGAGTGCAGCGTAGGTTTACAAGGTTAATTCCCGGGATGGCGGGACTGTCGTATGCTGAGAGAATGGAGCGGCTGGGCTTGTACACTCTGGAGTTTAGAAGGATGAGAGGGTATCTCATTGAAACATATAAGATTGTTAAGGGCTTGGACACGCCATTCAATATGATCATGGGCTGATCGTGGTAGACACAAAATGCTGGAGTAACTCAGCGGGACAGGCAGCGTCTATGGAGAGAAGGAATGGGTGACGTTTCGGGTCGAGACCCTTCTTCAGACTGAGAGTCGGGGGGGAGAGGGAAACACGGAGAAATGGAGGGGCAAGGTGTGAAAACGAGGCATCAAAGGGGACAAAGATCAAGGGAGATATAGAATACATCATTGTTAGCTATGGGAAGGTGACAACGAAGCAAACAAAGAAAACATTTAATCAGGGGGACGGTGGGAGTGGTCGGAGAACTAGGAAGGGGGAGGGATGGAGAGAGAGGGAAAGCAAGGGTGGCTTGCAGTTAGAGAAGTCAATATTCACACCACTGGGGTGTAAGCTGCCCAAGCGGAATATGAGATGCTGTTCCTCCAATTTGCCCTGGGCCTCACTCTGACAGTGGAGGAGGCCCAGGACAGAAAGGCCAATAGGTAATAGACAATAGGTGCAGGAGTAGGCCATTCGGCCCTTCAAGCCAGCACCGCCATTCAATGGGATCATGGCTGATCATCCCCAATCAGTACCCCGTTCCTGCCTTCTCCCCATATCCCCTGACACCACTATCTTTAAGAGCCCTATCTAGCTCTCTCTTGAAAGTATCAGTGTGGGAATGGGAGGGGGAGTTAAAGTGTTTAACAACCGGGAGATGATGTAGATTTAAGAGGACTGAGCTGAGGTGTTCAGGTGTTATCTCTACACAAACTACTGCATGTATGTACCATGTAGAGGTGCAGCCACAAACATTGCAAATTGCACGATTCATAAGAACTCAATCAACTCAACACCAAAATTCAATCAAATCACATGACAAAAAAAAGAATTTTGAGTATGTTTTAATTCCATATAAAACTGACCTTGCTCAGCTGACAATGGCCTGTTTCCATTCTCATCTTTACTCTTTGGCATTTCTTTCATTCATTGTTCAAGAGGGAACTGCAGATGCTGGAAAATCGAAGGTGGACAAAATTGCTGGAGAAACTCAGCGGGTACGGCAGCATCTATGGAGCGAAGGAAATAGGCAACGTTTCGGGACGAAACCCTTTGGGTTTCGACCCGAAACGTTGCCTATTTCCTTTGGGTTTCGGCCCGAAACGTTGCCTATTTCCTTTGGGTTTCGGCCCGAAACGTTGCCTATTTCCTTCGCTCCATAGATGCTGCCGTACCCGCTGAGTTTCTCCAGCATTTTTGTCTACCTTCTTTCATTCATTGTTCTCTAACTCTCTACATCATCTACAACTATGTCTCTTATTTCCCTTTGCCGTGACTTTCAGTCTGCAGAAGGGTCTCGACCCGAAACGTCACCCATTCCTTCTCTCCAGAGATGCTGCCTGTCCCGCTGAGTTATCCCAGCTTTTTGTGTCTATCTTCCGTTTAAACCAGCATCTGCAGTTCCTTCCTACACATCTCATCTTGCTCAGCTGTGCCTCATAGAAACATAGAAAATAGCTGCAGGAGGAGGCCATTCGGCCCTTCGAGCCAGCACCGCCATTCATTGCGATCATGGCTGATCGTCCCCAATCAATAACCCGTGCCTGCCTTCTCCCCATATCCCTTGATTCCACTACCCCTAGAGCTCTATCTAACTCTCTCTTAAATCCATCCAGTGATTTGGCCTCCACTGCCCTCTATGGCAGGGAATTCCACAAATTCACAACTCTCTGGGTGAAAAAGTTTTTTCTCACCTCAGTCTTAAATTACCTCCCCTTTATTCTAAGACTGTGGCCCCTGGTTCTGGACTCGCCCAACATTGGGAACATTTTTCCCGCATCTAGCTTGTCCAGTCCTTTTATAATTTTATATGTTTCTATAAGATACCCCCTCATCCTTCTAAACTCCAGTGAATACAAGCCTAGTCTTTTCAATCTTTCCTCATATGACAATCCCGCCATCCCAGGGATCAATCTCGCCTCCTGGTGGTTAATGGAGAAATTGCCTTGAATGGGCCAAGGCAACTCTTCCACATGGCTTTTTAAGTGACATTGACGGACAACACGAGAATAACAATCTCCCTCCTTGTAGATCTGAATTTAAAAAAAAATATATATATATGTAGACATTTATGGTTCATATTTTTAAAGTAGAATTCTAAACGTTTTTCTCTTTAATTTCAATTGCAATCTTCACAGCTTGGAAGATGGACACAAAATGCTGGAGTATCTCAGCGGGACAAGCAGCATCTCTGGAGAAAAGGAATAGGTGACGTTTCTGGTCGAGACACTTCTTCAGAGCTTGGGAAGGCTGTTTGGAAAAACGATGCCTGCACTCTCATGCTGTTTTTCCCTCATTTTGAAGTTTATATCCAAGTACGCTGCAAGGGCCAGGAAGCGAGCGGGCAAGATCATCTCTGACCCCTCTCACCCTGGCCACAAACTCTTTGAATCACTTCCCTCTGGAAGGCGACTCCGGGCTGTCAAAGCCGCCACAGCCAGACATAAAAACAGCTTTTTTTCCCACGAGTAGTTGCTCTACTCAATAACCAAAAATCTGTAGCCTCCTTTTGCTCCGGTATTTTATTTAATTCACATGTTTAATCGATAATGTTTTATTATTAGTGTTTAATGTTTTATGTGTCATTCCCAACTGTCACTGGGTGTCATATTGTCACTTGTGGTCGGAGCACCGAGGCAAATTCCTTGTATGTGAATACTTGGCCAATAAACTTATTCATTCATTCATTCATTAACTCTCTTGTGCCAGTTTCTATTGAATCTTTTCCCAAACTCCTTTCCAGGCAATGCATGGCATGCAAGATCAATGGGGATTCATCTTGACAAAGTTAGTAGAGATAGTGAACTCTATTAATCAATGGAACCTGAGCACTTTGAAGGATGTAAAGAGTAACTGGAGTTTGGAGATCAAGCATGGAAACAGGCCCTTTGGCCCACCGGGTCCACGCCGACCAGCGATCACCCCGCACACTAACAATATCCTACATACTAGGGACAATTTACAGAAGTCAATTAACCTACAAACCTGACATGGACAAAAAAAGCTGGAGTAATTCAGCGGGACAGGCAGCATCTCTGGAGAGAAGGAACGGGTGATGTTTCGGGTCGAGACACTTCTTCAGACCCGCTGAGTTACTCCAGCATTTTGTGCCTATCTTCGGTTTAAACCAGCATCTGCAGTTCCTTCCGACACAACCGGCAACCCTGCACGTCTTTGGGGGTGTAGGAGGAAACCGGAGCACCCGGAGACAACCCACACGCGGTGACAGGGAGAACGTGCAAACTCAGCACAGACAGCATCCGTGGTCAGGATCGAACCCAGATCTCTGGCGCTGTAAGGCAGCGACTATCACCGTGCTGCCCTTCACTATTGCAATTCATGCTTCCTCCGAAGTAGGACTTCATCACTCTCACTCTGAAGAAGAGTCTCGACCTGAAACATCACCCATTCCTTCTATCCAGAGATGCTGCCTGTCCCTCTGAGTTGCTCCAGCATTTTGTGTTTGCCTTGGGTTTAAACCAGCATCTGCAGTTCCTTCCTACACATCCTCTGGAGTAGGACTTTCCAAATGCTGTTGCTCCTCATCATCTCCACAAGGGGGCACAGTAACACCAACTAATGCAACCAAGTCCAACAATGCTTCACCCAATTGTCCGTGGGCCCCACAGTTGTCACACGACCTGTAACTATTTTTACAGCCGTGATTTAAAAAGGCAGCTTTGACTCATACGGACATTTGCAATCGTTAAATCATAGACCATCATGTTGATTACAATGGCACATCTTTTACCAGGCTTTTACCTGGGATGGTGATGAACAATATTCCAGTAGGTCCTGTCCTGCACGTCATTGGAGTGCGGGAGGAAACTGGAGCACCTGGAGAAAAACCCACGCGGTCACAGGGAGAACGTACAAACTGTGTACGGACAGCCCACCTAGTCAGGATCAAACCCGGATCTCTGCCATTGAAAAGGGCCTGCCTCACCAAAGAGCCTGTCCCACTTAAGCAACTTTTTCGGTGGCTGCCGGCACCTGTCATAGATCGGCGAAAATTTTCACCACGTTGAAAATCCAGCGGCGACCAGAAAGACACTACGCCCCTTTAAGGCGACTGAGGAGATGTCTCACGACCACACGGGCGACATGTGGCGGGGTGAAGCCTGTATGGTCGTGACTATTTTCGTGACCCCAAAGAGTTGTTCCTTGTTCTGGTCGCCGCTGGATTTTCAACATGTTGAACATTTCCGTCGACCTGTGACGACCTATGACGGGTGCCGTCAGTCGCCGAAAAAGTCGCGTAAGTGGGACAGGCCCATTAGGCGACTGCAGGCGACTGCCGCAAAATGTTCAACATGTTGGAAAGTTTTCGGCGGCAGTGGCGATAATTTGGGCTGTCGTGGGCTGTCGCCTGGTGACGTAGGTAGTCGCCGGTGCTGACTTCAGTGAATTCCATTGTCCTAGTCGCTGGCAGTCTCCTAAAAAACACCTAAGTGGGACAGGCCCATAAGGCAGCAACTCTACCGCTGCGCCACCGTGCCACCCTTCACTCCTCGTGTGATTTCAAAATGGACCACATCAATTTTATTTTTTGCTTTGATGTTCAGATACAAAGCTCTGTACAATCGGAATATATAATATATACACACACACACACACATACATGTATATATATATATATATTTGTGTGTATGTGTAGGAAGGAACTGCAGATGCAAGTTTAAACCAAAGATGGACACTAAATGTCAGAGTAACTCAGAGAGATAGGCTGCATCTCTGGAGAGAAGGAATGGGTGATGTTTTGGGTCGAGACCCTTCTTCAGGCTGAATAAGGGTCTTGACCCGAAACATCATCCATTCCTTCTGTCCGGAGATGCTGCTGGTCCCGCTGAGTTACTCCTGCATTTTGTATACACGTGTGTGTGTGTATAAATATATGTGTAAGTATACATACAGTATATGTGTAAATGTGCCTATGTTTAGTTTAGAGATACAGCATGGCTTTGTGTAAATGTTCACTCACATCCAAGGAGAAGATCAGAAAGCACAAAGTAATCCATGACAAGGTGATCTGTGACCATGCCTGCATTCCAAACTCATAACAATACATTTCTTACATGAGGGAACTATTCACATCTTAATGATACCGTTCTAACGGTGTTTTGAAAAAAAACAAGAGGCCATGGCCCTTTGGAAGGGATTCGAAGGGAATGTGTTTCACACAGTGGGTGGAATCTGGAACGCGTTGCCTGAGATAGTGGTGGAGAGAAAGGCACTCCCATAAGAATCACCCAGCAAACATTGAATGGGCGAGACATCGATGAAGGTACTCGTGTAGATAAGCACAGTGGTTGGCGTGGGCATAGTGGGACGATGGGCTTGTTCTATGACTTCACAAGTCCAGCGCTTCAAGTTCGTAAGATCATAAGTGATAGGAGCAGAATTAGGCCATTCGGCCCATCAAGTCTACTCCGCCATTCAATCATGGCTGATCTATCTCTCCCTCCTGACCCCCTTCTCCTGCCTTGTCCCTATAACCTCTGACACCCGTACTGATCGAAGTTCTGGTCGTATCTTCCCCACAGTTGGATGAAGCCGCGCTCACCTCAGCGTGATGGTCCCACATGTGGATCTGCCATCGCTCCTTACAATGGCTCCATTCTTTTAAACCTCCACTCCAACAGCAGCATTTCTCTGTACGCTGTAGACGGCTCGATCGTAATCATGTCCAGTCTTTCCGCTGACTGGGAGAGCACGCAACAAATAGCTTTTCCACTGCACCTCGGTACACGTGACAATAAACAAAACTAAACTAATATCGTTCAGACCATTTGAGGTTCCTACTGACTAGGTGTAATGTAAAGCTGAGGGATTCTCCGGTTAAGGAATGGTTGCAAGTTGTACTTTAGAGCCTCATAGTTCCTCTCAAGTTCGTTCTGATATTCCTCTCGCTCTGACGAGATCAGGCCCTTGTTTTTAATTAAAGCGTCTTCACATCTGTAACAGAAGGGGAATAACGTGAATACCATGTAGGTGACTCTCAGGCAAGATATGCACAACTCGGCCCGACTGTAGAATTGTGTAGGAAGGAACAATAGATAATAGACAATAGACAATAGGTGCAGGAGTAGGCCATTCGGCCCTTCGAGCCAGCACTGCCATTCAATGTGATCATGGCTGATCATCCCCAATCAGTTCCCCGTTCCTGCCTTCTCCCCATATCCCCTGACTCCGCTATTTTTAAGAGCCCTATCTAGCTCTCTCTTGAAAGCATCCAGAGAACCGGCCTCCACCGCCCTCTGAGGCAGAGAATTCCACAGACTCAACACTCTCTGTGAGAAAAAGTGTTTCCTCGTCTCCGTTCTAAATGGCTTACTCCTTATTCTTAAACTGTGGCCCCTGGTTCTGGACTCCCCCAACATCGGGAACATGTTTCCTGCCTCTAGGTGTTGGTAGTGACAGGCAGCATCCCTGGAGAGAAGGAGTGGGTGACGTTTCAGGTCAAGACCCTGCTTCAGACTGAGAGTCAGGGGAGAGGGAGGTGTGGAGATAAGGAAGTGTAAGGTGTGAAAATGAGAGAAAGGGGATGGCGATCACGAAACGTGTAGAATAGATCATTGTTAGCTGGGAGAAGGTTGCAACACGGCAAACAGAGATAAAATGTAATCAGGGACAGTCAGAATGATGGGAGAACTGGGAAGGGGGTGGGATGGACAGAGAGAGGGGGGGGAATAAAGGGTTACATGAAGTTAGAGAAGTCAATATTCACATCGCTGGGGTGTAAGCTGCCCAAGATATTGTCCCTACAGTGACTAGATGAATGATTGATTAGTCTATAGCAGGTGCAGGAATTCATATGAAGAGTGAAAGGCCTGGATAGAGTGGATGTGGAGAGGATGATCCCAGGAATGATTGGGTTAACATATGGCTGGTACAGTGGCACAGCGGTAGAGTTGCAGCCTTGCAGCGCTAGAGATCCTGACTATGGCTGCTGTCTATACGGAGTTTGTACGTTCCCCCCCGTAACTTGCGTGGGATTCCTCTGCGATCTCCGCTTTCCTCCAACACTCCAACGACGTACAGATTTGTAGGTGAATTGGAAATTGTCCCTCATGTGTGTAGGGTAGTGTTAGTGTACAAGGACGGAGATTGTTGGTCAGTGGCCTGAAGTGCCTGTTTCTGCACTGTATCTCTAAATGTGAAGCGTGCAGCATTTGATGGCACCCGACCTCATTGAAACTTACCGAATAGTGAAAAGCCTGGTTAGGGTGGGCCCGGTATGGGGGGACCGCTGTGAGAGGGGGGGGGGGGGAGAGAACAAAGGGAGGCCTGTGACTTTGTCAGCCCCCTTATGCGGTGACCTCGGGTACACAAACGAAGAATACCGCGGTGACTTGTCACATGCCACAATTAAATATTCATTAATCAGTGAATCGATTCATTCATTCACACTCAACCCGCCCAACCACAGCAGACCCTCCGGGGACAATTTACCGTTTCAAAAAGATCTTGAAACAGATGCGGAGTTTGTTGTGGTGTCTGTAAAGTTTCGGATCGTCGGGAATTTCAGACAAAAAAACTTGGGCGACTTCCAAGGGACCCTGAAAATAACAGAAGTATGGAGTTAATTGCCTGCATTACTTTATACCCCAAACCATCCATGATACAGCACTGTGTTATACCCGATCATTCTACAGTTTGTTATAGGTCAACCTGACCGCACAGTCTACAATGACAATCATCTATAGAGCACAGCGCAAAGATGGGCTGGGAGATTGCAACCTTCACGTGGCCCACCCTGTTTCGACGAATGCAATCAACCCGACGAGCACAAACAAATAGATTAAACTAGACTAAGTGGGACCCGTTGGGTCCCAGTCACACGGGAGGCCTGGCCCCCCCCCCAACGCAACCCGTTCCCCAACGCAATGTTCCACCACTCACCTGTTCCCCCAACGCAACCCGTTCCCCAACGCAATGTTCCACCACTCACCCGTTCCCCCAACGCAACCCGTTCCCCAACGCAATGTTCCACCACTCTGGGGCGGGGGTGTGGGGGAGGGGGGTTGTGGGGGGGATGTGGGACAGGGGGGGTGTGGGGAAGGGGGTGGGGAGGGTGTTGTGGGGCAGGGGGGGTGGGGGAGGTGGGGTGGGGGAGGTGAAGTGGGGGAGGTGAAGTGGGGGAGGGAGTGTGTGGGGGAGGGGGGAACCTTCAAAACCTTCATAACTTTTGTACTATTTCACCGATTGGAACAAAACCTATTTGACTTGCAGCAGAGGATAATGGTGAGTAAGGTGGTGAAAAATCGTAGCGCTATGGGGGATCGTTTTTGCGCAAATTTAATTACAACGCAGACAGGAAAAGGTCAAGATGAGAGTTTTAGTAGTATATAGATAGAACAAGTTGACCTACAACTTTAGGCTGTGCACGCCGTACGCAAGAAGTGGAAAGTTAGACTGGGTAATAACTGGTTCACAGTGTTATACCCTGGAGCTCCACTCTTCTACAAGAGGTTATATTTGTGTCATCCATTGTAGTACACAGTGTTACACTCTGGGTCATGCCATAAAAGCCTGGAGTTTATTCTGGTCTATCCAATACTGCACGGTGGCGCAGCGGTAGTGTTGCTGCCTCACAGCGCCGGAGACCCGGGTTCAATCCTGACTACGGGTGCTGTCTGTGTGGAGTTTGTTTGTTCTTCCCGTGACCGCGTGGGTTTTTTTATCCGGGTGCACCGGTTTCCTCCCACATTCCTAAGACCTGCAGGTTTGTAGGTTAATTGGCTTCTATAAATCATCCCTATTGTGTGGGATAATGAATGAATGAGTTCATTGGCCAAGTATTCACATACAAGGAATTTGCCTTGGTGCTCCGCCCGCAAGTGACAACGACATACTGTGACAGTTAGCGTACGGGATGATTTTTGGTCGGCGCGGACTTGATTTGCCGATTTGGTTTATATTAGTTCAGTTTATTGTCATGATCACCGAGATACAGTGAAAAGGGCCTGCTTCCCCGCTGTACATCTAAACTAAACTAAACTAAGCTAAGCTGACCTGGTTCACGGTGGGGCCCACCGATCCCTGCAGCACCATCTGGAGCAGCTTCAGGTTGGGTGGGTTTTCACTCGTTGCCTTTGCCAGCTCCTGGGTCTTCTTCTGCATGTCCTCGATCACCGCTTCAATGGGTCTCAGGTTCATCTGTAAGACACGGCACATTCACTGCAGTCTAACGTAGCGTGGAAACGGGGGAGAGCTCCGTGAAACTCAAAAACAATATCACCATCTCGACAAGTCCCAACTCATTCTTCAAAAGGAACTCTGCACGAAATGGCCATGAATTGTGGACGCAGCCCGGACCATCACACAAACTAACCTCTCATTGTGGCTAGGCAAAAATGCTGGAGGAACTCAGCGGGTGAGGCAGCATCTATGGAGAGAAGGAATAGGTGACATTTCGGGTCGAGACCCTTCTTCAGACTGATGTCGGGGGTGGAGGGGGGGGGGGGGAGAAAGGAAGAGGCGGAGACAGGGGGCTGTGGGAGAGCTGGGAAGGGGGAGAGGAAGGAGGGAGAAAGCAGGGACTACCTGATATTGGAGAAGTCAATGTTTTGGGGTGTAAACTACCCAAGCGAAATATGAGGTGCTGCTCCTCCAATTTGCGCTGGGCCTCACTCTGGCCATGGAGGAGGCCCAGGACAGAAAGGTCGGATTCGGAACGGGAGGGGGAGTTGAAGTGCTGAGCCACCGGGAGATCAGGTTGGTTATTGCGAACCGAGCGGAGGTGTTGGGCGAAGCGATCGCCGAGCCTGCGCTTGGTCTCACCGATGTAGAGAAGTTGACACCTGGAGCAGTGGATGCAGTAGATGATAACTCGTTCTCACCTAGTACACAACTAACAACAGCAGGCTTCCTTTATCATGGCTACTGTTCATTCATTTGTTCTGCATCTCTCCACATCATCGTCTATTTCTCTCGATTCCCTTTCCCCTGACTCTAGTCTGAAGAAGGATTGTCAGCCGAAACGTCACCCGTTCCTCTTCTCCAGAGATGCCGTCTGCATATCTTTCATTCTCTGGCTGTGGTAGGATGGTTCAGTTGCCTGATAACAGCCGGGAAGAAACTGCCCCTGAATCTGGAGGTGTGCGTTTTCACACTTCTGTACCTCTTGCCCGATGGGAGAGGGGAGAAGAGGGAGTGACCAGGGTGAGACTGGTCCTTGATGATGCTGCTGGCCTTGCCGAGGCAGCGTGAGGTGTAGATGGAGTTAATGAAAGGGAGGTTGGTTTGTGCGATGGTCTGGGCTGCGTCCACAATTCTCTGCAAATTCTTGCAATTCCAAAGGTGAAATAGTTGCTAATGAACTTAGACTAACATGGGGTGAATTATACAAATGATGATCACAGAGCTACAGCAGAGAAAAAGGCCCTTCGGCCCAATTAACCCATACCAACCAACTTGTGGTGTGAAGTCATCAGCCTGAAACTCTCTCCACAGATGCAGTCTATCCGAATGAGTATTTGCAGCATTCTCAGTTTTTATTTCAGATTTCGAGAATGTGCAGTACTTTGATTTTGGATTGCATTGCCACAGCTAATTTCATATCCTCGAATCAACACAGCTTTACAGTCAAAGTCATGAGATACCATTTCTTTGCGATGTTCTGCGGCACAAGCTATGACAAAATGTGTAGGAAGGAACTGCAGATGCTGGTTTAAACCGAAGAGAGACACAAAATGCTGGAGTGACTCAGCGGGACGGGCAGCATCTCTGGAGAGAAGGAATGGGTGATGTTTCGGGTCGAGATAGCCTTCTTCAGACTGAGAGGCAAAATGTCACCTATTCCTTTTCTCCAGAGATGCTGCCTGACCCGGTGAGTTACTCCAGGTTTTTGTGTCTATTGACAAAATATGTTGTGTACCTGCTGTACAGGAAGGTTTATCGAACATAGATAGAGATATAGAGGTTGGCCCTCTGCCCACATGTAGAGTGGATACCCGGGTTCGATCCCGACTACGGGTGCTGTCTGTACGGAGTTTGCACGTTCTCCCCGTGACCTGCGTGGGTTTTCTCCGAGATCTTCAGTTTCCTCCCACACTCCAAAGACGTACAGGTTAATTGGCTTGGTGTAAATGTAAATTATCTCTAGTTTGTGTGTGGGAAAGTGTTAATTAGTTTAGTTTAGAGATACAGCGCGGAAAACAGGCCCTTCGGCCCACCGGGTCCGCGCCGACCAGCGATTCATGTCTGACTTACGATAATGAGCGGGGATCGCTGTTCGGTGCGGACTCGATGGGCCGAAGGGCCTGTTTCCGTGCTGTATCTCTAAACTAAACTCAAACTCAAATAAAGTTCAGAAGTAAATGTGAACACGTTTAAACAAACCAGGATAAGTCATAATAAAGCATCCATGTAAATACAGAAAACACTCCTTAAATGCACAAAATATCAATATTCCTGATTTCAAATGTCTGAATTACTAATTTTCCGGCTCACTTTGATAATTGCTGAATACTTACATTTTATCCAGTCCAGTTGTTTTGGCAAGTATACTTTTATATTTACTCATCACTGTGTCAAGAGCTGGCTTAGGTGTACACTGGATTATTTAACACAGGCTGCATGCATTATATTTTACAACTTCACAGAAAATCCTTTCCACAAAGCGTCTATCATCTAGACACGCAGAACTTGAAGAAAAAGTTAAATCATTTCTTCGTATTTACAATGCATGCTGTTGCAAATTAAATATCCAGAGTGTCGTTAAATTAAGTGTAAGGTCTGAAACATATAAGATTGTTAAGGGTTTGGACACGCTAGAGGCAGGAAACATGTTCCCGATGTTGGGGGAGTCCAGAACCGGGGGCCACAGTTTAATAATAAGGAGAAAGCCATTTAGAATGGAGACGAGGAAACACTTTTTCTCACAGAGAGTGGTGAGTCTGTGGAATTCTCTGCCTCAAAGGGCGGTGGAGGCAGGTTCTCTGAATGCTTTCAAGAGAGAGCTAGATAGGGCTCTTAAAAATAGCGGAGTCAGGGGATATGGGGAGAAGGCAGGAACGGGGTACTGATTGGGGATGATCAGCCATGATCACTTGAATGGCGGTGCTGGCTCGAAGGGCCGAATGGCCTACTCCTGCACCTATTGTCTATTGTCTGTTGTTATGCAGTTCACAGTTCCAACTACATGTGCACAGTCAAATCTATCCCTCCAACAGCAATCCAATTTAGTGGGGTTAGTTAAAGAAGGGCTGTCGTCTTGGAGCCAAGTTCCTTCCAATATTCACAAAGCATTTTGTTTTACCTGCAACACCAGAAACTATGAAGAAGGGTCCCTATTCAAAACGTCACCGATCCATGTTATCCAGAGATGCTGCCTGACCCGCTGAGTTACTCCGAAGATAGATACAAAATGCTGGAGTGACTCAGCAGGACAGGCAGCATCTCTGGAGAGAAGGAACGGGTGACCTTTCGGGTCGAGACAAATTCCCGGGATGGCGGGACTGTCATATGTTGATAGAATGGAGCGGCTGGGCTTGTACACTCTGGAATTTAGGATGAGAGGGAATCTTATTGAAACATATAAGATTATTCAGGGTTTGGACACGCTAGAGGCAGGAAACATGTTCCCGATGTTGGGGGAGTCCAGAACCAGGGGCCACTGTTTAAGAATAAGGGGTAAGCCATTTAGAACGGAGATGAGGAAAAACCTTTTCACACAGAGAGTTGTGAGTCTATGGAATTCTCTGCCTCAGAAGGCGGTGGAGGCCGGTTCTCTGGATGCTTTCAAGAGAGTTAGATAGAGCTCTTAAAGATAGTGGAGCCAGGGGATATGGGGAGAAGGCAGGAACGGGGTACTGATTGTGGATGATCAGCCATGATCACATTGAATGTGATCATGGCTCAAAGGGCCGAATGGCCTATCCTGCACCTGTTGTCTATTGAGACCCTTTTTCAATCCCGCTGGTCTGAAGAAGGGTCTCGACCCGAAACGTCACCCATTCCTGTTCTCTAGAGATGCTGCCTGTCCCGCTGAGACACTCCAGCATTTAGTGTCTATGTTGACCTTAATGTTTTACCCAAAAGATGGAATCGTTGAAATGATAACTTTGTTTGGCGATGCTCGTCAACAATTCCAAGTTCAGTTTAGTTCAGTTTAGTTTATTGTCACGTGTGCCGAGGTACAATAAAAAGCTTTTTGTTGCGTGCTAACCAGTCAGCAGAAAGACAATACATGATTACAATCGAGCCATTTACAGTGTATAGATACATGATAAAGGGAATAACGTTTAGTGCTTGATCAAGGTAGTGTATTGTGAATAGATACATGATAAAGGGACGGGATACTGATTGTGGATGATCAGCCATGATCACAGTGAATGGCGGTGCTGGCTCGAAGGGCCGAATGGCCTACTCCTGCACCTATTGTCGATTGCCTTTTGTCTATTGAAACCAAGTTCCATGTTGAGCAGAGGTTGGTTGGGAGGTTGTAGACATGGACCCAAGTTTTGATTGTCAGGTAAGCCACCTTTGTCTGTTGCTTGCTTGTAATCAGACTTACTGAAGGCTCAATCAATGGGACAGGGCGTGAGGTGTGATGGAGTTGGTGACACGATAAGTAGTTGGATGGAGGTGAGAAAAGAACAAAGTTGGATTGAGTGAACGGAAAAATCTGTGGCAAATTGCTCTGGATGAGGGGAATATTGGGACCATCCATTATGGATCCAATTGCAGAATCGTCATAATAATGTACAAATGTCCTGCTCTCCGCTTCAAAGACGCTTGCAAGCGGGGTATGAAGGTTTGCGGCATCAACGCTGGCAGCTGGGAGGCTGTGGCAGGGGATCGCTCCACATGGCGCGAGATTGTCCAGGGGGGGCGGATGTGGGGCAGGATGTTGTCCGCGGCACATAGGAGGTCCGACGGCAAGAAACAAGCTTCTACAACCCCAACGGCCTCCTTTATCTGTTGCCATCGCGGGCGGCAAGGACTGTCGCTGGAGAATTGGGCTGGTCAGCAGACATTGCCAACGCGAGCAAAGACCCTGGAGACCTCAACAGCAGCGCAGAAGCGCGTGCTTCCGAGGCTACCAATGATGATCTATCATGGTCTTGGCAGGTCATTAAAGGACTTCGTGCCCTCTCCACTCCTAGCTCGTGGTCCACTGCCCTTCAAGAGAGCATTGAAGAGCTTTTCTGCCTCAGAGGGCGGTGGAGGCAGGTTCTCTGGATGCTTTCAAGAGCGTGCTAGATAGGGCTCTTAAAAATAGTGGAGTCAGGGGATATGGGGAGAAGGCAGGAACGGGGTATTGATTGGGGATGATCAGCCATGATCACATTGAATGGCGGTGCTGGTTCGAACCTGAATATGACTGACTCCGGGTCATTGTCCCTGCCAGTTCCATGGAACCTTTAAGGCAGAGATTGACTGATTATCTCTGGGCAAAGACATGGAGGGACACGGTAGAAAGGCAGCAAACAGATTTGAGAAGGACATCAGCAAAGAACTAAAGGAGTAGTACGGGCTTGAGGGGCTGAATGGCCCAATGTGTAGTGGGCAAGGTTCAAACGCCTGAGCCAAGCTGCCCCTTCGAGTGTTGAGATTGCAGTGAATCTGTGGGATTCATCGCCGGTGAGGGCTGTGGAGGCCGAGGCAGAGAAAGATAGATTGTTGATTAGTACGGGTGTCAGGGGTTATGGGGAGAAGGCAGGAGAATGGGGTTTAGGAGGGAGAGATAGATCAGCCCATGATTGAATGGCTAGAGTAGACCTGATGGGCCGAATGGCCACATTCCGCTGCTGTCACTAATGAACTCATGGAGTCACCTCACCTCCTGCTTCTCTATGACATTGATCCTGGTCTTGATGTAAGGGAAAGCGTGTGAGGTGGTGAGGATGGTTTTGCGCTTGTACTGCTGGCTGAGTTCCCCGTGGGCGCGGCCATCCAGCGTGTACGGGGTGCTGTAGATGAACCGCCGCAAGTTGGAGCTCCGCTCGTAGTTGCTGACTCGATTCTTCAACTCATACTCTTCAAAGTAGGGCTCAACGTAGGTCACCTGGACATAGGCCTGTGAAGCAGAACATGTTTTAAGTAAGTAGGTTTATTGGCCAAGTATTCACATACAAGGAATTTGCCTTGGTGCTCCGCCCACAAGTTAACAACATGACATACAGTGACAGTTACGAATGACTCAAAACACTAAACATTAATAATAATAAAACATTAATGATAAAACACCATTGATCAAACATGTGAACCAACAAAATACCAGATCAAAGGGAGGCTACAGATTTTTGGCTGTTGAGTAGAGCAACTACCCGTGGATAAAAACTGTTTTTATGTCTGGCTGTGGCAGCTTTGACGGTCCAGAGTCACCTGCCAGAGGGAAGTGATTCAAAGAGTTTGTGGCCAGGGTGAGAGGGGTCAGAGATGATCTTGCCCGCTCGATTCCTGGTTTCAATGCATTCATCATCTTCATAAGGTCATAAGTGATAGAAGCAGAATTAGGCCATTCGGCCCATCAAGTCTACTCAACCATTAAATGGATGGCTGGTCTATCTCTCCCTCCTAATCCTATTCCCCTGCCTTCTCCACGTAACCTCTGACTCGTCCTCAGCCTCAAGGCAGACACAAAAAGCTGGAGTAACTCAGCGGATCAGGCAACATCTCTGGAGAGAAGGAATGGGCGACGTTTCGGGTCGAGTTGTGAGTCTGTGGAATTCTCTGTCTCAGAGGGTGGTGGAGGCCGGTTCTCTGGATACTTTCAAGAGAGGGCTGGATAGGGCTGTTAAAGATAGCGGAGTCAGGGGATATGGGGAGAAGGCAGGAACAGGGGGTACTGATTGTGGATGATCAGCCATGATCACATTGAGTGGCGGTGCTGACTCGAAGGGCCGAATGGCCTACTCCTGCACCTAATGTCTATTGTCGAGACCCTTCTTCAGACTGAGACTCCGGGGAGTGGGCAACGAGAGATATAGGCGGTACTCAGGAGAAATGAATGGAAGATATGCAAAATGCAATGATAATCAAGGAAAGATGGAGCCCACAATGGTCCATTGTTGGCGGTGGGATAGGTGATACAGACAGTGGAACTCAACAAGACGACAGGGGGCAGCTATGTGTCGGAAGGAACTGCAGATGGTGGTTTACACCGAAGATAGGCACAAGATGCCGGGGTAATCTTGGTAATCGAGGCAAAAACAGGAAAGCAGACTATTATCTAAATGGTGGCCGACTAGGAAAAGGGGAGATGCAGCGAGACCTGGGTGTCATGGTACACCAGTCATTGAAAGTGGGCATGCAGGTGCAGCAGGCAGTGAAGAAAGCGAATGGTATGTTAGCTTTCATAGCAAAAGGATTTGAGTATAGGAGCAGGGAGGTTCTACTGCAGTTGTACAGGATCTTGGTGAGACCACACCTGGAGTATTGCGTACAGTTTTGGTCTCCAAATCTGAGGAAGGACATTATTGCCCTTGAGGGAGTGCAGAGAAGGTTCACCAGACTGATTCCTGGGATGTCAGGACTGTCTTATTAAGAAAGACTGGATAGACTTGGTTTATACTCTCTAGAATTTAGGAGATTGAGAGGGGATCTTATAGAAACTTATAAAATTCTTAAAGGGTTGGACAGGCTAGATGCAGGAAGATTGCTCCCGATGTTGGGGAAGTCCAGGACAAGGGGTCACAGCTTAAGGATAAAGGGGAAATCCTTTAAAACCGAGATGAGAAGATCTTTTTTCACACAGAGAGTGGTGAATCTCTGGAACTCTCTGCCACAGAGGGTAGTCGAGGCCAGTTCATTGGCTATATTTAAGAGGGAGTTAGATGTGGCCCTTGTGGCTAAGGGGATCAGAGGGTATGGAGAGAAGGCAGGTACGGGATACTGAGTTGGATGATCAGCCATGATCATATTGAATGGCGGTGCAGGCTCGAAGGGCCGAATGGCCTACTCCTGCACCTAATTTCTATGTTTCTATGTTTCTATGTCACCCATCCTTTTTCTCCAGAGCAGCTGCCTGACCCGCTGAGTTACTACCGCATTTTTGTCTACCTTCGATTTTTCCAACCTGATCTCCCGGTGGCCCAGCACTTCAACCTGCCCTCCCATTCCGAATCCGACCTTTCTGTCCTGGGCCTCCTCCATGGCCAGAGCGAGTCCCACCACAAATTGGAGGAGCAGCACCTCATATTTCACTTGAGTAGTTTACACCCCAGCGGTATGAACATTGACTTCTCCAATTTCAGGTAGTCCTTGCTTTCTCCCTCCTTCCCCTTCCCAGCTCTCCCACAGCCCACTGCCTCTCCCCCCCCCCCCCCCCACATCAATCTGAAGAAGGGTCTCGACCCAAAACATCACCTATTCCTTCGCTCCATAGATGCTGCCTCACCCGCTGAGTTTCTCCAGCATTTTTGTCTACCTTTGTTGTCTAGGAGTTTATTTAGTATATTTCTTTGGCTTGTATTATGGTGTCACCGTTTTGTTACTCTGCCTGTAGACAGACTGTGTACCTGTCCTGCTCACTACTATTGCACACTTGTACACTGTGTGCCTGCCCTGGTGCACTACCATTGCAGACCTGTACACTGTGTACCTGTCCTGCTCACTACCATTGCACACCTGTCCACTGTGTGCCTGCCCCGGCCCAGTCTCCACACATCCCATAGTATTGTTGCCCTTAGTTTGATTGACAGTGTATTTGCTCCACACCAGTGACCACAAACAACGCACCTTCTTCGGCTCCAGGTTTTCCTTCTTGACCGGTGCAGAATCTTTGATAATCTCCACACGATCTTGCCCGAACATCGCTTTGTAAAATTCCTGCAGCAAACAGTCACATGAGGTAGAAATGTCAATGCATCATTCACACAATTAAATTTGACATGGGAATTGTAAGTGGATCCATACATCCACTCACACAGTGGGGGTCGGTGAATGGAACGAGCTGCCACAGGAGGTAGTTGAGGCAGGGACCACCATAACATTTAGGGAACATTTAGACAGGTACATGGAAAGGACAGGTTTAGAGGGATGTGGGCCAAACGCAGGGAGGTGGGACTGGCGTAGATGGGGCATGTTGGTTGCATGGGCAAGTTGGGCCGAAGGGCCTGTTTCCACGCTGCATGACTATACGAGATGCAGGCCATTCGGCCCTCTGTGCTTGCGCCACCATTCAATCAGTCCAAGCTGGTCTTTTACCTCAGCACCATGTCCGCACTAACCCCACTTCCCAAAATATCGGGCGATCTTAATCTGGAATATTTTCATTAATTGAGCCTTGTAGTTGGGTAAATAATTAGGTTAAAGTTTGTTTTAGTTTAATTTAGAATTCGAGATACAGCGCGGAAACATGCACTTCGGCCCACCGAGTCCGCGCCGACCAGCGATCCCCGTTCACTAACACTATCCTACACACACTAGGGACAATTTACAATTTTACCAAGCCAATTAGCCTGCGAACCTGTGTGTCTTTGGAGTGTGGGAGGAAACTGGAGAAAACCCACGCAGGTCACGGGGAGAACGTGCAAACTCCGTACAGACAGCACCCGTAGTCACAATCTAACCCAGGTCTCTGGCGGTGTGAGGCAGCAACTCTACCGCTGCGCCACCGTGCCGCCCTTTCTCGATTTAAAATCTACAAATCTCACGTAGGTTATGTTTGCTTTAATTTATTATTGTCACGTGTACCGAGGTACAGTGAAAAGCTTCTTTGTTGCGTGATAACCAGTCAGTGGAAAGACTATGCATGATTATAATCGAGCTGTACACAGTGTACAGATACACGATAAAGAGAATCACATTTAGTGCAAAATAAAGTCCAGTAAAGTCCGATTAAAGATAGTCCGACGATCTCCAATGAGGTAGATGGGAGGTCAGGACCGCTCTCTAGTTGGTGGTAGGATGATTCAGTTGCCTGATAACAGCTGGGAAGAAACTGCCCCTGAATCTGGAGGTGTGCTTTTTCACACTTCTGTACCTCTTACCTGATGGGAGAGGGGAGAAGAGGGAGTGACCTGGGTGAGACTGGTCCTTGATGATGCTGCTGGCCTTGCCGAGGCAGCGTGAGGTGTAGATGGCTGGCATTACAATCGTTACAATTTTTTTAATCTTTAATTCCACAGCAGCATTTCTTTACTCTTGTTAATCTACTCGATCATTTATCCCGTATCGGTACACCGTGGACGGTATGACTGCAAATACGCAGAGTCTTCTGGCCGACAGGATAGCATGAAACTAAAAAGCTTTTCATTCTACCTCGGTACATGTAACAATGAAAACTAAACCAAACTTAGCAAACGTAGACCGGGCGATCGCCTCGCTGAACACCTCCGCTCACTCCGCTTGGACCTACCTGATCTCCCGGTTCCCAAACACTTTAAAACCCCTTCCCATTCCCACACTGACCTTTCTGTCCTCAGCCTCCTCCATTGTCAGAGTGAGGCCAAATACAAATTGGCGGAACAGCATCTCATGTTTTGCTTAGGCAGCTTACAGCCCAGTGGTATGACTGTTGATTTATCTAACTTCAAGTAACCCTTGCATCCCCCCCTCTATCCCTCCCCCATCCAAGTCGTACCAGCTTCAAAGTCGTCTTGTTGAGTCTCATTGTCAATAACTCGTTTTCACCTAGCCCACAGCTAACAATGGCCTGTTCCCTTCATCATTGTTACTTTTTTGCATATCTTTCATTCATTTGTTCTCTATCTCTGTGTCACCGTCTATATCTCTCGTTTCCCTTTCCCCCGACTCTGTCTGAAGAAGGGTCTCGACCCAAAACGTCACCTATTCCATGTCTCCAGAGATGCTGCCTGACCCACTGAGGTACTCCAGCTTATTGTGTTTAACTGGATTTAACTTTAACGAAACTAAACCAAAACTAAGGGTCATTTAGGAGCAGATTGGACGTTACTTCAGGGGCATTTTATCGTGTTGCTGGGAATGGACAATGTCCTCGATCCATCTATCTATCTATATAATATTAAAACTCTGTGGCTGCTGGCTGGCTGGCTGGCTGTGTTTCTGCCTGACGTGGTTGCCAGCCTTTGATTCGTTGCTACGTCAACACCCGACCCACAAACGCCCAGATTTTTTCCATTTTCGTAGAGATTTCACTTTTCATTCCAAGTATCCACTCCTGATTATATTTCGTCGTGTTTATGTTCACATTTTTAATAAAATCCTTCTTCCCCCCCCCCCCACTCACTCATTTTGTCGCCTCCTGCTGGCCAGCGACCATAACGGCTGCTGGCCCCCGCATCTCGCCTCAAAGACGCCATTTAAAAACAGCCGCACTGCTGAGTCCTGAACGGCTTCACTTGGACGACCACGTCTCCCGTGGGGGCTACGGGTAGGGAACGGCTGCGTTGGGGGAGCAGACCCAACGGGTCTGCACTTGGTCTAGTATATAATATTAAAACTCTGTGGCTGGCTGGCTGTGTGTGTGTGTGTGTGTTTCTGCCTGACTTGTGGGTGCCAGCCTTTGATTCGTTGCTACGCCAACACCAGACCCACAAACGCCCAGATTTTTTCCATTTCGGTAGAGATTTCACTTTTCATTCCAAGTATCCACTCCTGATTAAATTTCGTCGTGTTTATGTACACATTTTTAATAAAATCCTTCTCCCCCCACTCACTAATTTTGTCGCCTCCTGCTGGCCAGCGACCATAACGGCTGCTGGCGCCCGCCTCTCGCCTCAAAGACGCCATTTAAAAACAGCCGCACTGCTGAGTGCTGGAATCTTATGTTCGGGAACGGCTTGAGTTGGAGGACCACGTCTCCCGTGGGGGCTACGGGTAGGGAACGGCTGCGTTGGGGGAGCAGACCCAACGGGTCAGCACTTGGTCTAGTTACCTCTAATCGTGAGGAGACCTCCACCAGTTTCGTGATGGCTGGCTCCTTGTAGACGTACTCCTGGTCATCCAGTTCTCCAAACAGTGATCCGTAGAACCCCACACGGAAATATGTCCCAAACATTCTCTTATTATCCTGCAAAATACAATTAGAAACATAGAAACTAGGTGCCGGAGTAGGCCATTCGGCCCTTCAAGCCTTGAAAGCTCCGCCATTCAATATGACCATGGCTGATCATCTAAAATCAGTACCCCGTTCCTGCCTTCTCCCCAGATCCCTTGATTCCGTTAGCCCTAAGAGCTAAATCTAACTCTCTCTTGAAAACATCCAGTGAATTGGCCTCCACTGCCTTCTGTGACAGAGAATTCCACAGATTTATAACTGGGTGAAAAGATTTCTCCTCGTCTCAGTCCTAAATGGCCTAACCCCTTATTATTAAACTGTGACCCCTGGTTTTGGCCTTCCCCAACATCGGGAACATTTTTTCCTGCATCTAGCCTGTCCATTCCCTTAAGAATTTATATAAGATCCCCTCTTATCCTTCTAAATTTCAGTGAAAAAGAGGGGGGGGGCTTTTTGTAGAAGGTGAGTTTTAAGTCTGGGAATGAATGAGCTGAGAAATTGCTGCAGTTGGAGTGAAGGGTTGCTCAGGAAGGGATAGTATTCGTCAAAATCCAGCCCGACTCTCATCACAAGGTGCTGCAGTAACTCAGCGAAGGATCCCAATGTGAGATGTCACCTCTCCAGATTCACCAGAGATGCTGCCAGACCCGCTGAGTGTGGAAACAGGCCCTTCGGCCCACCGACTCCGCTATCTTTAAGAGCCCTATCTAGCTCTCTCTTGAAAGTATCCAGAGATCCTGCCTCCACCGCCCTCCACTGAATTCCACAGACTCACCACTCTCTGTGGGTTATGGGGAGAGGGCAGGAGAATGGGGTTAGGAGAGTGAGGTAGATCAGCCATGATTGAATGGCGGAGTAGACTTAATGGGCAACCACATGCCTTCACGCCAACAACAGCAACATTTACCTCACTCAGGATCTGATCAAACGTTGCCTTCAGGTTCCCGTGAATAGCAGATAGTTTCTTGATATCCCGATGAAATTCAGCAATTGGGATGATGAGTTTGTGAATCTCATAAACCACTTCATAAAATTCTGCCTTTAAAAAACAACGAAGGTTTTATCTTGTTATAGATTCTGCACAGTGAAAGCATCGTTGTAATATATCCTGATAAAAATATCCTATTTTCAAGAATGAATTTAATTTATCTTAAACAGCGCACAGTACAAGAATCATAGAGACAATGAAATAAATAAGTTAAGTTCCATCTGCACAACAAACTACTGAAAGACCAGTCTTCACAGTACAGAACATTGTCTCCATCCATTCCTTCTCTCCAGAGATGCTGTCTGACCCGCTGAGTTACTCCAGCTTTTTGTGTCTATCCTCGGTTTAAACCAGCATCTGCAGTCCTTTCCTACACAGGCCAGATTAAGCATGGAGCATTAGTTTTCTGACTCTTGGACGGCATGGTGGCGCAGCGGTAGAGTTGCTGCCTCACAGCGCCACAGACCCAGGTTCGATCCAGACTACGGGTGCTGTCTGTACAGATTTCGTGGCCTGCGCGGGTTTTTCCCGGGATCTCCGGTTTCCTCCCACACTTCAAAGACGTGCAGGCTAGTTGGCTTGGAATAATTATAAATCATCCTTAGTGTGTGTAGGATTAGTGTGCGGGGATCATCTGTTTCTGCGCTGTATCTCTAAACTAAACTAAATTAAACAAAGATACTGCTAATACTGTTCTATCAAACAACTGTAGCGTAGATACAGCATAGATTAAAAAGATTTAGATTTAGCACTGACTGAGACTGAGTCGGTCTGAAGAAGGGTCTCGACCCCAAACGTCACCCGTTCCTTCTCTCCAGTGATGCTGCCTCGTCCTGTCGCATTACTCCAGCATTTTGCGTCTATTTTAGGACTGTGAATAGGACCAGGACACATGGCCCTCACTTATGCGGAGTTCCCAACGCGGGCGGAGCTGAGTTTCACATCGCGGAGTCCTGGGACCCTTTGCCGGGGATCGCCAGCGCGAATCTCCGCCCAGCGCGGCCTGTGGACATCGGGAGCCGCGGACTCCGGTGGAAGGTGGCCGACGAGAGGTTCCCGGCGAGAGGGCCTGAACATCGGGCCGCCCGTAGCGGCGACTACGGGGGTGCTCGGGAGGCCCCGACCACGGGTGAACATTGGCGAGGAGGTTGACTGGACTTTGGTTCCTTACCTCACGGTGGGGAACTTTGGTGCTGCTGTGGGGATGTTTGTGTTGTGGACTAGTGTGTTCTGCGTTTAGTGTTTTTTTTGTTTTTTTTTGTATGACTGCAAGGAAAAAATAATTTTGTTGTCTCTTCATTGAAGACAATGACAATGAATTAAATCAAATCAAGATGCTGCTTCTGCACACAGACTGAATCAGAAACGCAGTCCTTAACGGCCGGCCCGCAGCTTTACAAAAGGCGGACATGTACCTTGTTGAAGAATCTAGCCGCCTCGTCCAGCAACTTCAAGAGACCCTCTTCACTGAACGAGTTCCCGGCCCAAACACCCTCCCTCTCCAAGGAAAATATATCTTCAGACACCAAGGATTCCTCCAGGACATTGAGGGAGATTTTCTGGTGAAGAAAAAAGAGAGAGAGAAGAACAAAAGGCGTCAGTTACCGAACGAGGACCTTGTGCCACCAACCAATGGCCATTCAAAGGCTGCGGACATCCAAGAACCAACTCCCGATCAGACAGCCATTCCTTCAGCGTTTGTGTTTAAGAAGGAACTGCTGATGCTGGAAAAATCGAAGGTAGACAAAAATGCTGGGGAAACTCAGCGGGTGAGGCAGCATCTATGGAGCGAAGGAATAGGTGACGTTTCGGGTCGAGACCCTTCTGGAAACTCAGCTGGTGAGGCAGCATCTATGGAGCGAAGGAATAGGTGACGTTTCGGGTCGAGACCCTTCTGGAAACTCAGCGGGTAAGGCAGCATCTATGGAGCGAAGGAATAGGTGACGTTTCGGGTCGAGACCCTTCTGGAAACTCAGCGGGTAAGGCAGCATCTATGGAGCGAAGGAATAGGTGACGTTTCGGGTCGAGACCCTTCTGGAAACTCAGCGGGTAAGGCAGCATCTATGGAGCGAAGGAATAGGTGACCCGAAACGTCACCTATTCCTTCGCTCCATAGATGCCGCCTCACCCGCTGAGTTCCTCCAGCATTTTTGTCTACCCACTACTGAATGATGTCTTGATCTTTGACGATGGTATTAACTCTCTTGTCAAGTCTACGAGGAGGTGAAGACAAAGCTGCCTTCGAACCTCAATGAGAAGCATCATCTGCTCTTCACCTTCTACCACGTGAACTATGGGGTATGGGGAGAAGGCAGGAACGGGGTACTGATTGGAGATGATCAGCCATGATCACATTGAATGGCAGTGCTGGCTCGAAGGGCCGAATGGCCGACTCCTGCACCTATTGTCTATTGTCTATTTGTCAGCCCAAACAGAGCGTGACCCATTCCTTCTCCACAGACATCTCTGGAGCGAAGGAAATAGGTGACGTTTGTCGGGTCGAGATCCTTCTTCCTCCACCCCATCAGCCGTCGCATACAACACAGGTCTGATGAAGAGTTTCGGCCCGAAACGTTGCCCGTTTCCTTCGCTCCATAGATGCTGCTGCAGCCGCTGAGTTTCTCCAGCACTTTTGTCTACATACAACACACATAATCCTCTGAAATTTCCACCACATCCAACGGGATCCCACCACCAGCCACATTTTCCCGTCTCCACCGCTTTTTCGGGTCTCGACCCGAAACGTCACCCATTCCTTCCCTCCAGAGATGCCGCCCGGCCCCGCTGAGTTACTCCGGCTTTTTTGGCGTCCGTCTTGTGTCTAACCTGGAAGCTGACGCTACCCATGGGCAGGTGGACAGATCCGTCCACGCGGTTTAGATATTCTGCCAGCAGGGCGGCGCTGTGCACCAGGCAGTGCGCGGCCTCTGCATAGCTCCCACGCTGCACGTGCTTCGCCACCAGCTTGCGCAACCACAGCAGGCGGAGATCCACGTAACTCTGCAAACCCTTCGCAACCCTGTGGAAAGAGCACAGACCACAACAACGCACATCAGTAAACAGCAACAACGGAAAGCGTCGGGTCGAGACATCAGTCTGAAGAAGGGTCAATAGACAGTGCACCTCCAACCCAACAACATAGTATAACGTGCACGCCTAACCTCAATACAACTGCACAATAGACAATAGACAATAGGTGTAGGAGTAGGCCATTCGGCCCTTCGAGCCAGCACCGCCATTCAATGTGATCATGGCTGATCATCCCCAATCAGTACCCCGTTCCTGCCTTCTCCCCATATCCCCTGACTCCGCTATCTTTAAGAGCCCTAACTAGCTCTCCCTTGAAAGTATCCAGAGAACCGGCCTCCACCGCCCTCTGAGGCAGAGAATTCCGCAGACTCACAACTCTCTGTGTGAAAAAGTGTCTATACAGTCTATATACCATCTAAAAAATATTGCAAGAATCAAGGGAATTCTGTCCAAAGAAGACACTGAAAAACTTGTTCATGCATATATTTTTAGTAGGTTAGATTATTGTAATGGCATCTTTACAGGTCTCAATAAAAAATTAATTAAACAACTGCAGCTTATCCAAAATGCCGCTGCCAGAGTATTGACCAACACCAAGCAAATGGACCACATTACACCTGTCCTTAAATCTTTGCACTGGCTCCCTGTGTGTAAGAGGATAGATTTTAAAATTCTGTTACTGACCTACAAGGCACTGAATGGTCTTGGTCCAAAATACATCTCTGACCTACTTGTTGTATATGAGGTGCCTAGACTCCTCAGGTCTTCAGGGACAGGTTTGCTCTGTGTTCCCAGGGTCAGAACTAAAAAGGCTGAAGCAGCATTGGGTTTTTATGCTCCACACCTGTGGAACAAGCTCCCTGAACACCTGAGGTGTGCACAGACTGTAAGCGCTTTTAAATCAGGCTTAAAAACACTTGTTTACTATAGCTTGTCCATAACCCGACATGCAGGTAATCTTAACCGACTAATTTTAACCCTTTTATGTGCTTTTTAAAATCGTTTTATTGTTTCATTGACGTTGTTTTATTATTCATACATTTGTCGTATTGCTTATTTTGCAATTTTTAATTATTGACTATTTTATTTTTTCTTTCCTGTAAAGCACCTTGAATTGCTGTTTGCACGAATGGTGCTATACAAATAAATTTGCCTTTGCCTATATCTCTCGTTGCCCTCTTCCCGGAGTCTCAGTCTGAAGAAAGGTCTCAACGCAAAACGTCACCCATTCCTTCTCTCCAGAGATGCTGCCTGTCCCGCTGAGTTACTCCAGCACTTTTGTCTGCCTTCTGATCTCTCCTCAGTTTGACCACTAGGGGGGGCTCAGTATCAACTGGGCGTGCCCCTCAACATCACAGAGAGAATGGACCTGAATTAAATTAAATTGAATTGAATACTTTATCGCTAACGGACATGTTTGTGATATATTTCATAGATTTTACAGGTGGTACACTCTGTGCGGCCACCTTGCATGTAGAATTGAATTGAATTGAAATGAATACTTTGTGGTCACAGGAGACTAGTCACAGTGGAATTCTTTGCTTGCGTACCTTGGCAGGGTATGTGAATAGCCGTACATAATGGGCAAAGTCACAAATCTCCCCCCCCCCCCCCCTACCTCGAGGCGGCCCCCCCTCGCCAGACAATAGACAATAGACAATAGGTGCAGGAGTCGGCCATTTGGCCCTTCGAACCAGCATTGCCATTCAATGTGATCATGGCTGATCATCCCCAATCAGTACCCCGTTCCTGCCTTATCCCCATATCCCCTGACTCCGCTATTTTTAAGAGCCCTATCTAGCTCTCTCTTGAAAGCATCCAGAGAACCTGCCTCTACCGCCCTCTGAGGCAGAGAATTCCACAGACTCACCACTCTCTGTGAGAAAAAGTGTTTCATCGTCTCCGTTCTAAATGGCTTACCCCTTATTCTTAAACTGTGGCCCCTGGTTCTGGACCCCCCCCAACATCGGGAACACGAATGTCCAAGCCCTTAACAATCTTATATGTTTCAACGAGATATCCTCTCATCCTAAATTTCCAGAGTGTACAAGCCCAGCCGCTCCATTCTATCAACATATGACAGTCCCGCCATCCCGGGAATTAACCTTGTACAACGCTGCACTCCCTCAATAGCAAGAATGTCCTTCCTCAAATTAAAGTGCACACAATACTCCAGGTGTGGTCTCACTAGGGCTCTGTACAACTGCAGAAGGACCTGTTTGCTCCTATTTTAGGGTCACCCTCCCACCCCCAGCCCGATCTCCTCCCACACACACTGCACAAGGCGCGGAGGTGGGGCAACGTCCTCGCGGGCATTACCTGTACATGAGGTCAATCTGCATGTCCACGTCCTGGGGGAATTCCTGCAGCTTCACTGTGTCGCACAACACTCCGTTCAAGTTCTTCAAAAACTCCTCCACCTGACAAAAAAAACGGCAGTTTCACTTCAGTTCAGTTTCTTGTCACGCGTACCGAGGTACAGTGAAAAGCTTTTGTTGCGCGCTAACCAGTCTTAGCAAAATAAACGCCACTTTTGCCCTGTGATAACGACTTAAAGTCAATTTAATTTAAGGCAGAGATGGATAGATTCTTGATTAGTACGGGTGTCAGGGGTTATGGGGAGACGGCAGGAGAATGGGGTTAGGAGGGAGAGATAGATCAGCTTTGGTTGAATGGCGGAGTCGACTTGTTGGGCCGAATGGCCTAATTCTGCTCCTATCACTTATGAAGTTATAATGCTTGGCATGCCCTTACCTGCACTGGGAAGCTGGTCCTCTCCATGGCTCTGTCTGCTTCCAAGTAAGTGGGGATCATAGTGAGAGTTTGTTGCAGACATTGCTTATCCTGGTTGGAGAGTTTCTCCGACAACGATGCCAGCGTTAGAGTAATGTACATTTTTGCTTTTGGAAAATGCTGAACACAAATGGCAAGTTAGCAACATTCAAAGTGTCTGGAAAATATTCTGCTCAGCGTTAAATATCAGGTCCTATCGTTTAGTTTGGAGATACAGCGCGGAAACAGACCCTTCGGCCCACCGAGTCCACGCCGACCAGCGATCTCCCGTACACTAGTTCTATCCTACAAGCTAAAAGCCCTGTCCCACGGTACGAGTTCATTCCAAGAGCTCTCCCGAGTGTAAAAAAAATCAAACTCGTGGTAAGCACGGAGAATGGACGTAGCGGGTACGTCGGAGCTCGGGGACATCTCTTAGCGTTAACGGCAGGTACTCGGGAAGGCTCGCTAACGGCAGGTAAGCACGGGATGACTCGTGAAGATTTTTCACGAGAGCCTCGAGTACTGACGAGTGGCCATTACCGTAAATCTCCGAGTTCGAATGAGGGCAAACTCGGGAGAGCTCTTGGAATGAACTCGTACCGTGGGACAGGGGTTTAAGGACATTTTACAGAAGCCAATTGACCTACAAACTACAAGCTGCTGGGAACAAAGGAGGAGGGGGGGGGGGGTTGGGGGGGGGGGTGGAGAGGAGAGCGGTTGGGGGGAGAGGGGTTTCTGTCAGGTTTGGCATTAGGCAGTAGATAGGAATTTCCGGTGAAGTGTTGTGACTGTCCGCGCCAGAAGCGTGGCGAGTCTTGTCTGGGCGCAGTCTGCTGTACGGTTTTACTGGGCTGTACCCAAAACATTCACTTTACCCGAGTACAATAAACTATTATTGAGTGAAAACCCGAATGTGGGATGAAACCGGAGCACCCGGAGAGAACCCACGTTCTCCCCGTGACCTGCGTGGGTTTTCTCCGGATGTTCCAGTTTCCTGCCATACTCCAAAGGCGTGCGGGTTTGTAGGTTAATTGGCTTTGGTAAAGATTTTTAATTTGTCCCTTGTGTGTGTAGGATAGTAGGGCCTGTTTCCCCGCTGTATCTCTAAACTAAACCAACACAGAAAAACTGTCCAGGTACATCAGTGCTGGACTACTATCTACCTCGTTGGTGATCCTCGGACTATCCTTGATCGGACTTTGCAGGGAAACAGTACTGTTCGGTACAGTACAGTGAAAAGCTTCAAGTTCAAGTGAGTTTATTGTCATGTGTCCCTGTATAGGACAATGAAATTCTTGCTTTGCTTCAGCACACAGAACATAGTAGGCATTGACTACAAAACAGATCAATGTGTCCATATACCATAATATAAATATATACACACATGAATAAATAAACTGATAATGCAAATAACAGATAATTGGTTATTAATAATCAGAGTTTTGTCCGAGCCAGGTTTAATAGCCTGATGGCTGTGGGGAAGTAGCTATTCCTGAACCTGGTTGTTGCAGACTTCAGGCTCCTGTACCTTCTACCTGAAGGTAGCAGGGAGATGAGTGTGTGGCCTGGATGGTGTGGGTCTTTGATGATACTGCCAGCCTTTTTGAGACAGTGACTGTGATAAAAAGCTTTTGTTGCGTGCTATCCAGTCAGCAGAAAGACAATACATGATTACAATCGAGCCATTTACAGTGTACAGATACATGATCTGGAAATAACTTTTACTGCAAAGTCCGATAAAGGATAGTCCAAGGGTCACCAATGAGGTAGATAGTAGTTCAGCCACTGCTCTCTGGTTGTGGTAGGATGATTCCGTTGTCCAATAACAGCTGGGAAGAAACTGTCGCTGAATCTGGAGGTGTGCGTTTTCACACTTCTGTAATATTTGCCCGACGGGAGAGGGGAGAAGAGGGAGCGGCCAGGGGTGCGAGTGGTCCTTGATGATGCTGCTGGTCATTCAACCTCTCCTGACGAGAGCCGATGCCTGCAGCCCACATGCCTGTGATGCTGAAATTTAGGAGGTAAACTAGATGCAGGAAAAATGTTCCCAATGTGGGGCGAGTCCAGAACCAGGGGCCACACAGTCCTAGAATAAAGGGGAGGTCATTTAAGACTGAGGTGAGAAACAACTATTTCACCCAGAGAGTTGTGAATTTGTGGAATTCCCTGCTGCAGAGGGCAGTGGAGGCCAAGTCACTGGATGGATTTAAGAGAGGGTTAGATAGAGCTCTAGGGGCTAGTGGAGTCAAGGGATACGGGGAGAAGGCAGGCACGGGTTATTGATAGGGAACGATCAGCCATGATCACAATGAATGGCGGTGCTGGCTCGAAGGGCCGAATGGCCTCCTCCTGCACCTATTTTCTATGTTTCTATGTAAGCTGCCTGCTAAGCAGCGCTGGGAGGTATCGGTTACTCACTGCGTGGTAGCTCTGCCTCATGAGCAGGTAGAGGGAGGCTGAGGCTTGTGTCCGTGTGCTCTCAAAGTGACTGGTGGACCTCTGCAGCAGCAGCAAGCACAGGTCCGTGCAATGCTCCGAGTCGTCCTCGAACAGCACCTCCGGGAACTGCAGCGGGGACACACACAGCGATCAAAAACCAGTCACCGCAAACATGCAGAACCGCCATAGCCGTCAACAGCCTCAGTGCAACATGCGCTGCTGGCCTTAACACAAGCTGGAACAATTCCCTGACACACTGTAGTCTGTCAAACACTGTTCATAAGTACTGACCTTGGACAGAGTGGATGTGGAGAGGATGTTTCTACTGGTGGGAGAGTCTAGGACTAGAGTCTAGGGGGGTCATAGCCTCAGAATTAAAGGACGTTCGTTTAAGAAGGAGATGAGGAGGAATTTATTTTGTCAGAGGGTGGTGAATCTGTGGAGTTCTTTGCCACAGAAGGCTGTGGAGGCCAAGTCAATGGATATTTTTAAGGCAGAGATAAATAGATTCTTGATCAGTACGGGTGTCAGGGGTTATGGGGAGAAGGCAGGAGAATGGGGTTAGGAAGGAGAGAGAGATCAGCCAGGATTGAATTGCAGAGTATCTCGATGGACCGAATGGCCTCATTCTGCTCCTATCACTTATCACCTTGTCTGTCTTTTGCACAATTAAATAGGCCCAGTGGATGTGGGGAGGATGTTTCCACTGGTGGGAGAGTCTCGGACCAGAGGTCACAGCCTCAGAATTAAAGGATGTTCTTTTAGAAAGGAGGGGAGGAGGAACTTCTTTGAGGGTAGTTAATCTGTGGAACTAATTGCCACAGAGGGCTGTGGAGGCTGAGGATATTTTTGAGGCCGAGATAGCCAAATTCTTGATTAGAACGGGGTGTCAAGGGTTATGGGGAGAAGGCAGGAAAATAGGATTAGGAGGCAGAGATCAGCCATGGTTGAATGGCGGAGTGGACCCGATGGGCCGAATGGCCTAATTCCACTCCTATAAAGTTCCAGAGAAGGCTGGTCTCTGTGCTATCATGGGGAGCATGATTTCCTGCGCATTAGAATTGAGCCAGTGGCCTGCAAACACATACGTAGCATGCAAACACACACGCAAACATACCTGTGCACAAATGTAGATACACACACACACACACACAAAAAAAAAAACAAAAAAAAAAACAAAAAACAACCAACTAAAAGGTGTATCCAGAGTTGAGAGGGTCGGCCTGGATGTCACAGGTACAACTTACGGGGGAAGAGAATGGAAAGCAACAAGTGTGTTCTGCAACCTGGAGTGCACTGGAGTGTCCAGATGACAGGGAGGTAGGGTCAACTGTGGCCTTCAGGGGAGAAGGGGGCAAGTATATGGTGGGGAAAACCTTGCAAGGTTTGGGGAGGAAAGGTCTGGGGAGTGGAACCACAGGGTTGCTTTGGCAGAGAGCTAGTGCAAACACGGCGGGCCGAATGGCCTCTTTCTATGCCGCAACCACTTGATGAGTCTTTGGGATTAGAGCGGGTGTCAGGGGCCAATGGGCAGAGGCAGGAGAATGGGAGCCATGATTGAATGGCGGAGTAGACTTGATGGGCCGAACGGCCTAATTCTGCTCCTCTGACTGATGAGCATGAACGTATGGGAGCAACAATGGTTTGTTCTGAACGGCTGCCACTTCTAGCCCATGTGAGGGCCCATTGCTCCTGCATTTGGTACTCGCGTTAAATGGTTCATTCATTCACCACAGTTCTTGCTGCTCATAGAGTGCCTGGTTACCTTGGTGATGAAGGCTCGCTGGGTGTTGAAGCCGTCCTTCAGATACAAGGTGCTCTGGTTACAGGACAAGCTGTGGATCAGAACCTTCAGGACCCCTGTGACCACAGGCCTCAATTCAGGCATCGGGCTGGATGACTGGAAAGACAAAAATGTCGTTAAATAAGCGGCAGAAATGTGTGCTGCAACGTTTAAGAATAAGGGGTCGGCCATTTAGGACTGTGATGAGGAAAAACCTTTTCACCCAAGGTAGACACAAATGCTGGAGGAACTCAGCGGGTGAGGCAGCATCTATGGAGAGAAGGACCCTGAGTTCCTCCTGCATTTTGTGTCTACCTTCGATTTTACCAGCATCTTCAGTTCTTTCTTAAACTTTTTCACCCAGAGAGTTGTGAATCTGTGGAAATCTCTTCCACAGAGGGCAGTGGAGGCCGATTCACTGGATGTTTACAACGAAGAGTTAGATTTAGCTCTTAGGGCTAACGGAATCAAGGGATATGGGGAGAATGCAGGAACGGGGTACTGATTTTGGATGATCAGCCATGATCATATTGAATGGTCTGACTTGAAAGGCTGAATGGCCTACTCCTGCACCTGTTTCCTTTGTTATGGAGGCGATCGCACAACTTCATACCTGGATTAACAGCTCCAGGGTGTCCAACACAATCAGGTTGGTTTCCACAGTCAGGTTTCCATTGATTAAGGCTTCCTCCTCCAGTTCTAACTTCATCCTGACGTAACGGGAATAAGCAAAGAGGCACTGGGTTAGCGTCAGAATGAGAAGAAGACCATGACTAGCGAAGGCAGGATCGGGCCCGACCCATCCAGGCTACTGACTCAATAATGCACAGGAAACCATGGTCCCCATGATAGCAAGGAGACTAACCTTCTCGGGAAACCGCTGATGCAAGTTCACAAGTTATAGGAGTAGAATTAGGCCATTCGGCCCATCGAGTCTACTCTGCCATTCAATCATGGCTGATCGCTGCCTCCCAATCCCATTTTCCTGCCATCTCCCCCATAACCCTTGACACCCGTTCTAATCAAGAAGGCAAATTGTAGGCAAATTGGCTTTGGTAAAATGTGTATATTGTCCCCAGTGTGTGTAGGGTAGTGCTAGTATACGGGGATTGCTGGTGGACCGAAGGGCCTGTTTCCACGAAGTATCTCTAAAGTCTAAAGTAAAGTCTAAAGAGTTGGGGGACAAGGGGGAGGAAGCTGGAAGAATAAAATTAATCTCCAGCTTCAGAGGAGGAATGTTGGTAAACTCTGTGCAGCCATTAGGTTCACATGCAATAGAAGTTGGGCAGTCACGGTGGCGCAGCGGTAGAGTTGCTGCCTTACAGCGAATGCAGCGCCGGAGACCCGGGTTCGATCCTGACTACTGGTGCTGTCTGTACGGGGTTTGTACCTTCTCCCCGTGAGTTTATTTCCCAGATCTTCGGTTTTCTCCCACACTCCAAAGACGTACAGGTTTGTAGATTAATTGGTTTGGTAAATGTAACATATTGTCCCTAGTGTGTGTGGGATAGTGTTAATGTGCGGGGGTAGCTGGTCAGCACGGACCCGGTGGGCCGAATGGCCTGTTTTTCGCGCTGCATCTCTAAAACTAGCATTAAAACTAAAGTAGAAGCTGACAGTGGGCAGCCCTTGCACTAAACGTTATTCCCTTATCATGTATCCATACACTGTGGACGGCTCGATTGTAATCATGTATTGTCTTTCTCCCGACTGGTTAACATGCAACAGAAGCTTTTCACTGTCCCTCGGTACACGTGACAATAAACTGAACTGTACTGAACTCTGGTTTCTGTGGTGATCCTAGTTGGCTTCGGTTAATCAAACACAACAGCGTCAGAAGTTGCCCACAATGACCTAGTCAGCAATAATAGGAATGAACTGAAAGGGGAAGCAGGCAAGCGTGCAGTGGGTATAGTCACGCATGGAGACGTGCACGCAAACCCGTGCCTCCTGCGTTTACGCAAAGAAAAGTGCCTCAATAATATTTGCACACGCACAAACTCTCATGCCCAAACAAGGACACAATAGACAATAGACAACAGGTGCAGGAGTAGGCCATTTGGCCCTTCAAGCCAGCACCGCTAACCATGGCTGACCATCCCCAATCGGTACCCCGTTCCTGCCTTCTCCCCATGTCCCCTGACTCCGCTATCTTTAAGAGCCCTATCTAGCTCTCTCTTGAAAGCATCCAGAGAACCTGCCTCCACCGCCCTCTGAGGCAGACACACACGCACAAACACGTACACGGGCACCCACGCATGCGCACACAGATGTATGTGCTCACAGTCACACACATGGGAAACGCACACCTCCAGATTCGGGGACAGTTTCTTCCCGGCTGTTATCAGGCAACTGAACCATCCTACCACAACCAGCGAGCAGTGCTGAACTACTATCTACCTCATTTGTGACCCTCTGACTATTCTTCAGACTATCAATCTGAAGAAGGGTCTCGACCCGAAACGTCGCCTATTTCCTTCGCTCCATAGATGCTGCCTCACCCGCTGGGTTTCTCCAGCATTTTTGTCTACCTTCGATTTTTAAAGCATCTGCAGTTCCTTCTTATACATCATATGCAATAGAATGCCCTCATAAGTTCATAAGTTCTAGGAACAGTTAGGCCATTTGGCCCATCAAATCCTCTCCGCCATTCCATCATGGCCTATCTTTCCCTCTCAACCCCATTCTCCTGCCTTCTCACCATAACCCCTGACACCCGTACTAATCAAGAATCTGTCAATCTCCGCCTTAACAATATCCAATAACCTGGCCTCCGCAGCCATCTATGGCCATGAATTCCACCGATAGGAATAGATACACAGAGTCTCTTGCCCAGAGTAGGGGAATCGAGGACCAGAGGACATGGGTTCGAGGTGAAGGGGGAAAGATTTAATAGGAATCTGAGGGGCAACCTTTTCACACAGAGGGTGGTGGGTGTATAATAATAATAATAATAAATTTTATTTATGGGCGCCTTTCAAGAGTCTCAAGGACACCTTACAAAAATTGAGCATGTAGAGGAAAAACATGTAAGGGGAATGAAATAAATAGTAGAGACATGACTAGTACACAAAGTAAAGACAGAATTCAATACAAAACACAATATGAGGCAATTAATGCACAGATGAAAAGGGACGGGACCGTGGGGCTAAGGATAGGCAGAGGTGAAGAGATGGGTCTTGAGGCGGGACTGGAAGATGGTGAGGGACACGGAATTGCGGATCAGTTGGGGGAGGGAGTTCCAGAGCCTGGGAGCTGCCCTGGAGAAGGCTCTGTCCCCAAAACTGCGGAGGTTGGACTTGTGGATGGAGAGGAGACCGGCTGATGTGGATCTGAGGGACCGTGAGGGTTGGTAGGGGGAGAGGAGGTCAGTGAGATATGGGGGGGGCCAGATGGTGGAGGGCTTTGTAGGTGAGGACCAGGATTTTGTATGGAACAAGCTGCCAGAAGAGGTAGATGAGGCAGGGACTATCCCATTGTTTAAGAAACAGTTAAACAGGTAAGTTTATAGGACAGGTTTGGAGGGATATGGACCAAACACAGGCAAGTGGGACTAGCGTAGCTGGGACATTGTTGGGCGGTGTGGGCAAGTTGGGCCGAAGGGCCTGTTTCCACGCTGTATCACTCTATGAGATACAACACATACATAAAGTACATGATGCGCAATAACACAAAGGTTGATGCAGGAGGGCGTCCTTACTTGTCCCTGCCAACAGGTTGCCGCCACTGGGTCAGGTCCTTCCTCCAGCGTAACTTCTCCTGTAGACCCGCGTTCACCCCGGTGAACAACTTCTCAATTCCTGAAACAAATAAACTAGGTGAGACATAAAGAGAGAGAAGGACACGGTGGCACAACGGTAGAGAGAGTAGTGTAGCGTCGGGGACCCGGGTTCCATCCCCACCACGGGTGCTGTCTGTGTGGAGTTGGCACGTTCCCCGTGGGTTTTCTCCGAGATCTTCTTTACCATTGCCATAGAGGGAGTACAGAGAAGGTTCACCAGACTGATTCCTGGGATGTCAGGACTTTCATATGAAGAAAGACTGGATAGACTCGGCTTGTACTCGCTAGAATTTAGAAGATTGAGGGGGAACTTATAGAAACTTACAAAATTCTTAAGGGGTTGGACAGGCTGGATGCAGGAAGATTGTTCCCGATGTTGGGGAAGTCCAGAACAAGGGGCCACACACAGTTTAAGGATAAGGGGGAAATCTTTTAGGACTGAAATGAGAAAAACATTTTTCACACAGAGAGTGGTGAATCTCTGGAATTCTCTGCCACAGAATGTAGTTGAGGCCACAGTTAATTGGCTATATTTAAGAGGGAAGTAGATGTGGCCCTTGTGGCTAAAGGGATCAGGGGGTATGGAGAGAAGGCAGGTATAGGATACTGAGTTGGATGATCAGCCATGATCATATTGAATGGCGGTGCAGGCTCGAAGGGCCGAACGGCCTACTCCTGCACCTATTTTCTATGTTTCTATGTTTCTATGTTTCCTCCCACACTCCAAAGACCGTACAGGTTTGTAGGTTAATTGGCTTGGTGTAAATGTAACTTGTAGGATGGTGTTAATGTGCGGGGATCGCTGGTCGGCGCGGACGCGGTGGGCCGAAGGGCCTGTTTCCGCGCTGTATCTGTATCTCCAAACTGAACTAACATCTAAGCTACGAGACACACAAGCCTTGGCCAGGCTAGGGGTTCCACACTGACTGCACTTTCTGCATCGAGGGGTAATATCTAAGATGCAGCCACCTCAATAGTGAAGCAGACCCAGTATTTGTTACACACTGACCTGGTATACATTCTGCAAATGTGGGGGAAAATACAAAGATTCTCCAAATAACTTGCTAGTTGCAATGATTCCATATTCAAGAAACTCAGGCAACTTGCTGAGGTAAATATCTTGCATTTTGCATTTATATAGCAACCCCACTTCTCCCGGAGCTCCGGTTTCCTCCCACGCTCCAAAGAATGTACAGGTTTGTTGGTTAATTGGCTTTGTGCCTGGTGGGTAGGATGGTGCTGGTTGGCGTAGACCCGGTGGGCTGAAGGGCCTGTTTCTGCATTATAGGGCGCCACAGTGGCGCAGCGGTAGAGTTGCTGCCTTCCAGCGCTTGCAGCTCCGGAGACCCGGGTTCGATACCGACATGGACGCTTCTGCTATGGGGCCGGCATATGGAGTAAACGGGCGTTTTAATCCTGTGCTCTCAATCCCCCAGCATTGAGGGTGAGGCAGTATCTCTGGAGAGAAGGAACAGACGTCGCCCGTTCCTTCTCTCCAGAGATGCTGCCTCACCCGCTGAGTTGCTCCAGCATTTTGTGTCTACCTTCGATTCAAACCAGCACCTTGCAATTGAACGCTAATGCAATTATCAAGAAAGCTCATCAGCGCCTCTACTTCCTGAGAAGATTACGGAGAGTCGGTTTGTCAAGGAGGACTCTCTCTAACTTCTACAGGTGCACAGTAGAGAGCATGCTGACCGGTTGCATCGTGGCTTGGTTCGGCAATTTGAGCGCCCTGGAGAGGAAAAGACTACAAAAAGTAGTAAACACTGCCCAGTCCATCATCGGCTCTGACCTTCCTTCCATCGAGGGGATTTATCGCAGTCGCTGCCTCAAAAAGGCTGGCAGTAACATCAAAGACCCACACCATCCAGGCCACACACTCATCTCCCTGCTACCTTCAGGTAGAAGGTACAGGAGCCTGAAGACTGCAACAACCAGGTTCAGGAATAGCTACTTCCCCACAGCCATCAGGCTATTAAACCTGGCTCGGACAAAACTCTGATTATTAATAACCCATTATCTGTTATTTGCACTTTATCAGTTTATTTATTCATGTGTGTATATATTTATATTATGGTATATGGACACACTGATCTGTTTTGTAGTAAGTGCCTACTGTGTTCTGTGTGCTGAAGCAAAGCAAGAATTTCATTGTCCTATACAGGGACACATGACAATAAACTCACTTGAACTTGAACTTGAACTTGAACTTGAGCACCTGCAGTTCTTTCTTACACAATCTGCATTGAGGTGCAGAGTGAGTACGTCCACGAGATGTGATCACGGCCAATACAGACGGAACGAGGGGCAGATGGAATAATGCTCCAAGCGAGGGAGACGGGAACCGTACCTGGGTATTCCCGACGCCTCATCATTTCCCGCCGGGCTCCCGTGGTTCCGAAGATGGTCTTCTCCAGCCGCAACTTCATGTCTCTCGACTTGCGGTAAACGACACTGCTGATCTGTTCAGTGGATGGCTGGCCCTGCGAACAGACGCAGTCTTTGTAGCTTAGGGATACAGCGGGGAAGCAGGCCCTTCGTCCCGCTAAGTCCGTGCCGACCGCCGATCGCCCCGCAAACTGACGCTATCCTACACACACTAGGGGACAATTTACAATTTGTTTCCAAAGCCAGTTGGCCTACAAACCTGTACGCCTCTCGGAGTGTGGGAGGGACAGAGAGTGGTGAGTCTGTGGAATTCTCTCAGAGGGCGGTGGAGGCCGGTTCTCTGGATACTTTCACGAGAGAGCTAGATAGGGCTCTTGAAGTCAGGGAATATGGGGAGAAGGCAGGCACGGGTTACTGATTGGGGATGATCAGCCATGATCACGATGAATGATCAGCCATGATCATATTGAATGGCGGTGCAGGCTCGAAGGGCCAAATGGCCTCCTGCATCTATGTTTCTACGTGTGTGTAGGATAGCGCTGGTGTACGGGGTGATCGCAGGTCGGGGCAGACCCGCTGGGCCGAAGGGCCTGTCTCCGCGCCGTTTCTCTCAAATAAACGAAACCAAAAAAAAAGTAAGATGCTAACGGGTTTGTCCGGTGGCATCTCCTGCCCTCTGACCTCGTACTCGAAGGTGGACACGCACAGGTCCAGCAGGTCCAGCAGGCCGAGCAGCTGCTGGGCGGGGAGGTCCGCGATCCACTCCCGAAGGGCTGCCTCATCGGCGTTCTTCAGAACCCACAGAAAGCAGAACAAGACGGTCTGGGTCAGTTCCGCTGACATGATGGAAGCTGGAGGCTGCGAGTGAGGGGGGGGGAGAAAAAAAAAAATAATGATAATAAATACTTTATTAATCCCCTTATTCAGGGGAAATTCAGATGTCCTTGCAGCACACTAATACTAATAAAAATACAACATAGCATTAAAGAAGAAGTTTAACATTAAAACATAAAAACATCTCCCCACAATCAGAATCAGAATCAGAATCAGAATGCTTTATTGTTATTGCATGTGTCACATACAACGAGATTACTGTGTCTCTCCATTTAAAAGAACTTCATTCACATACTCACACTTTTTACACTCCCTCCCTCCCCAAACCCACCCATGGATTCACATTTACATAAATTAACACTGTCTCTGGGGTGGAACCCTCTCCAAGACAGACGTGAAGCTCACCGTTTGACCTGTTTTTACAAAATGTTAAATGGTCAGCTCGACATAGACTACAAGACCTACACCAAACCCAAACCAATTAGGAGCAGACGAGGGCATTCGATCCAATTTGTGACCCCAGCTACAAAGACAGATGTGTACAGCAATTCGTTCTTCCCCCGCACAATTAAAGCATGGAATAATCTCCACCCTACTATAGTTACCCAACCAGATGCAACTGCATTTAAAGTAGCTCTTTCTTCCCAATAACCCTTTCTGGCTTAAGCCCTCCCTTCACCACCTCCAGTTTAAATTCCATTTGGAATATTTTGGAGGACCAAGACACCAAGAACCAAGAACCAGCTTACCGCTGAGATGGGGGCCGAGTGCCTGTTTGTTGGTGCTGTCACAATTGGAGATGTTATAACCAGGCTGGAGGCATCCCTGGGATTGGAATAGGGCTTGGGCAATTTTCTTCTCGAGTTGTCATAATCTAAAAAAAAAAACAATGACAAGCAAAATTGAGGAAGCACAGGCTGGGAAAATGGAGATTGTCATAGAGTGATACAGTGTGGAAACAGGCCCTTCGGCCCAACTTGCCAGCATCAACCAACATGCCCCATCTACACTAGCCCCACCTGCCTGTGTTTGGCCCACATCCCCCTAAACCTGTCCTATCCATGTACCTGTCTAATTGTTTCTTAAATGTTAGGATAGTCCCAGCCTCAACTACCTCCTCTGGCAGCTCGTTCCATACAATCAGTACTCCATTTGTGTGAAAAAGTTACCCCTCAGATTTCTACTAAATCTTTCCCCCTTCACCTTAAACCTATGATCTCTGGTCCTCGATTCACCCACTCTGGGCAAGAGACTCTGTGCATCTACCCGATCTATTCCTCTCATGATTATTGTACACCTCGATAAGATCACCCCTCATCCTCCTGCCCTCAATGGAATAGAGACCCAGCCTGCCTCTAGCTCACACCCTCTAGTCCTGGCAACATCCTCATAAATCTTCTCTGTACCCTTTCCTGCTTGACGACATCTTTCCTGTAACACGGTGCCCAGAACTGAACACAATAGAACTCTTCTATTCCTGAAAGGGGTCGTTGTAGATTGGTCACAGAGTTAGTAAAGTCAGATATAAATAGGAACAATCTTCAGTATCAGCAATTATTGCAACAGTTCCCAGGTTGAAAGACAGTAGACCATAGAACCTCTCAAGGGAGTTAAGTGTGTTTTATTGTCATATGTCCTGAATGGGACAATGAAATTCTAACATGTTGCAGCACAATAGAATATGTGAATATATAAACATTGTATATAACGGGGGAATAAAAAGAAAAAGTTCAATAAATAACAAATATAATGCTAAAAATAGACACAAAAGGCTTGAGTAACTCAGCGGGACAGGCAGCATCTCTGGAGAGAAGGAATGGGTGACGTTTCGGGTCGAGACCTACGTCACCTATTCCTTTTCACCAGAGATGCTTCCTGACCCGCTGAGTTACTCCGTCTATCTCAAGGCCCACATACACATGTTCTGTCATCTCTTTGGTTCCTTTATATAGCATTCATAAAGTGAGTTTCACAACTTCAGGTCAATCCGCCTGTGTTTGGTGATAGTCTTGCTGTGCTGCATGCAGGAAATGTCTTTCACTGTAGCTTGGTACCCGCGGTGAGAAAGAAGCCATCAAACCCTCAACTGTCGGGCCTGACTACCGCTGAGCCCCGATCTGCAGCTTCCCATGATCCATGCCCCCATTTGCTTCCACACTTCAGTTTAGTTTAGAGAGATACAGCACGGAAACAGGCCCTTCTGCCCACACACACCTCCACACCTCCAAGCCTCAATCTGCCCCTATCACTTATGACCTTTGCTTAGAGATGCAGCGTGGAAACAGGCCCTTCGGCCCATCAAGTCCGCGCCGACCAGCGATCCCCGCACATTAACACTATCCTACACCCACTAGGGACAATTTTTACATTTACCAAGCCAATTAACCTACACATCTGTACGTCTTTGGAGTGCGGGAGGAGACCAAAGATCTTTAGAATAAAGGGGAGGCCATTTGAGACTGAGGTGAGAAAAAACTTTTTCACCCAGAGAGTTGTGAATTTGTGGAATTCCCTGCCACAGAGGGCAGTGGAGGCCAAGTCACTGGATGGATTTAAGAGAGAGTTAGATAGAGCTCTAGGGGCTAGTGGAGTCAAGGGATATGGGGAGAAGGCAGGCACGGGTTATTGATTGGGGAAGATCAGCCATGATCGCAATGAATGGCGGTGCTGGCTCGAAGGGCCGAAGGGCCGAATGGCCTCCTCATGCACCTATTTTCTATGTTTCTATGTTTCTATCTCGGAGCCAATTAACCTACAAACCTGTTTAAGAAGGAACTGCAGATGCTCCATAGATGCTGCTGCACCCGCTGAGTTTCTCCAGCATTTTCGTGAACCTACAAACCTGTACGTCTTTGGAGTGTGGGAGGAAACCGAAGATCTCAGGGAAAACCCACGCAGGCCACGGGGAGAACGTGCAAACTCCGTACAGACAGCGCCCCTAATCGGGATCGAACCCCGGGTCTCCGGCGCTGCATTCGCTGTGAGGCAGTAACTCTACCGCAGCGTCACCGTGTCTGCCTAGTATAACGCTGTCCAGTATAACTTTGATATAACGCTGCCCATTATAGCAACCCGTTTCAGTTCCTGTTTTTTTGTTCCACTTTACAGGGAGATGTGAGACGGCAGTCTTCGTGGTATCGTACACGCACACAGCAAGACTCAGCGAAGTGTGGACAGAGCAGCAGGATAACTGGAAATAGTACGCCACTGAATCACCATTACAAGGTTAATTCCCGGGACGGCGGGACTGTCATATACTGAGAGAATGGAGCAGCTGGGCTTGTACACTCTTGAGTTTAGAAGGTTGAGAGGGGATCTTATTGAAACATATACGATTGTTAAGGTTTGGACACGCTAGAGGCAAGAAACATGTTCCCGATGTTGGGGGAGTCCAGAACCAGGGGCCACAGTTTAAGAATAAGGGGTAAGCCATTTAGAACGGAGACGAGGAAACACTTTTTCTCACAGAGAGTTGTGAGTCTGTGGAATTCTCTGCCTCAGAGGGCAGTGGCGGCAGGTTCTCTGGATATTTTCAAGGGAGAGCTAGATGGGGCTCTTAAAGATAGCGGAATCAGAGGATATGGGGAGAAGGCAGGAACGGGGCACTGATTGGGGATGATCAGCCATGATCACGTTGAATGGTGGTGCTGGCTCGATGGGCCGAATGGCCTACTCCTGTACATATTGTCTATTGTCTACTCCATTTTCACTGCACAGTTTGATCAGTACGGGTGTCAGGGGTTATGGGGAGAAGGCGGGAGAATGGAGTCAGGAGGGAGAGATAGATCAGTTATAATTGAATGGCGGTGTAGACTTGATGGGCCGAATGGCCTCATTCTGCCCCTATCACTTATGACCTTTGCTTAGAGATGCAGCGTGGAAACAGGCCCTTCGGCCCATCCAGTCCGCACCCACCAGCGATCACCCGCACACTTACACTATGCATTTGGGACAGTTTACGGAAGCCAATTAAAGTACAAACCTGCACATCTTTGCCAATATATTCACGCTCTCCATCCATCAAGGCACAGGCAGTGAAACAGTGCCACCGAAGCTAACTCAACAATTTCTATGACCTTATGAACCATCATGGATCACAGGTGGACAAAAATGCTGGAGAAACTCAGCGGGTGAGGCAGCATCTATGGAGCGAAGGAATAGGTGACGGTTCGGGTCGAGACCCGGAAGGGTCTCGACCCGAAACGTCACCTATTCCTTCGCTCCATAGATGCTGCTTCATCAGCTGAGTTTCCAGAAGGGTCTCGACCCGAAACGTCACCTATTCCTTCGCTCCATAGATGCTGCCTCACCCGCTGAGTTTCTCCAGCATTTTTGTCTACCTTCGATTTCTCTAGCATCTGCAGTCCCGTGTTAAAAATCACAGATCGCAAATCACTCCCTCTTCTCCCCTCTCCCATCAGGCAAAAGGTGCAGAAGTGTGAAAACGCACACCTCCAGATTCGGGGACAGTTTCTTCCCAGCTGTTATCAGGCAACTGAACCATCCTACCAACAACCAGAGAGCAGTGCCGAACTACTATCTACCTCTTTGGTGACCCTCGGACTATCCTTGATCGGTCTTTGCTGGCTTTACCTTGTACTAAACGTTATTCCCTTATCATGTATCTGTACACTGTAAAATGGATCGATTGTAATCATGTGTTATCTTTCCGCTGACTGGATAGCATGCAACAAAGGCTTTTCACTGTACCTCGGTACACGTGACAATAAACTAGGCCAATTTATTATTGTACTGAGGTGCTTACACACTTGCTCCAAGACCAAGCCTGTCGATGGCAAACAACAAGCTGCGAACCAAGTGGCGAAACAAGGAACTGCAGATGCTGTCCTACACATAAAGACACAAAGTGCTGGAGTAACTCAGCGTCGTTGGAGATCATGCGTAGGTGATCGTTTCGGGACGGGACCCTCCTCAGTCTGAAGAAGGGTCCTGACCCGAAGCGTCACCTGTCCATGTTCTACCTGATGCTGAGACCTGCTGAGTTTAGACTCTACAATTGCAGCGTGGCAACAGGCCCTTCAGCCCGTCTAGTCCGTGCCGACCAGTGATCGCCCCGTACACTAGCTCTATCCTACATAGTAGGGGGGCAATTTACAATTTGAAAAAGTCGATTAACCTGCAAAACCGTACGTCTTTGCATTGTTGGGAGGAAACCGGAGCACCCGGAGAAAACCCACGCGGTCACAGAGAGAACATACAGACAGCACCCGTGGTCAGGATCGAACCTGTTGTAAGGGATTCGATGGTTTCCCATTGGGTTTAAAACCCCTGGCGTTGTAAGGCACCAACTCTACCGCTGCGCCACCGCACCGCCCATGAAGTCACTCCAGCACTTTGTGTCTTTTTTAGCTGACAAGACGGCGCTGCCTCTCCCCACGGTTTCATTTGCACCCTCCCACCCCGGGCCCACTCGCACGGTTTACCTGCCAGCAGGGGGAGACTGTTGAGGATAATGTCCAGCAGAGGGTGGTACAAGGCCGCCACCTTCACCTTGGCCCCGCGGTTGCCGAACCTCCGGTCCCCATCGTGGGTCGCCAGCAGGCAGTGTAGCAAGCTCACCGCCTCCCGTCTGATCAACCTGCTGGATGAGCAACATCAACTAGCAACCAAACGCAACGTGCAACGTGTGTTCATGCACGTGTGCGGGATTGTGTACTTTGTGTCTCGCCTGTGTGAGTGTTAAAGTGTGTGCGCGTGTGGGTGTGTGCTTTATGTTGTGTGTGTGTGAGTGCTAAAGTGTGTGAGTATTGCGTGTGTGCATGTTTGTGCGTGTGCTTGTGCATGCGTGTGTGAGAGTGCGTGTCTGAGTGTGAGATTGAAAGAGAGTGTGACTGCACGTGTGTGTGTGTGTGTGAGTATGAGCATGAGTGTGCGTGTGTGAGTGAGAGTATGTGAGCATGCATATCTGAGCGTGAGATTGAAAGTGAGTGTGTGTGTGTGAGTGTGTGCGTGTGTGTGAGTCTGTTCATGCACGTGCAGGTGCGTGAGTGTGTGTGTGAGTGCAGGTGTGAGTGCATGTTCGAGTGTGGGATTGAAAGTGAGTGTGGGTGCATTTGTGTGCGTGCATTTAAGCGTGTAAGTGCGTGTGTGAGTGTGAGAGAATGTGTGCGTGAGTGTGAGATTGAAAGTAAGTGTGAGTGTGAGTACGTGTGTGTGAGATTGAAAGTGCATGTGTGAGTGTGAGTGTGCGTTGCTCAGAGCCGCGTTGCCTCTGGACCCACCCATGGCCCCACTCACCTCTCTGAGTCAGTGGTCAGTACATTGGCTATCTCCTCCAGGAGCAGCCCAATTAAAAAGTGTTGTTGACGAAATTTCCTGGAAAGCCTGAATATTTCGACCGTTGACTCATCTGTGCCGGCATCCTGAAAAAGTGAAGTCGTTTCCGTTTAAGCTGAAAGCACATTTTGTTTGTTGAACCGATGAAGATGATTCATATGTGGATGATCACAAGAGACGGATCGGTTGCCCGGAAACTGGCTCAGTCAATAAGCAGAGAAAGTAGAAAAGATATGTTTACTTTAATTAGAGTTACAGCGTGGAAACAGGCCCTTCAGCCCACCGACCAGCCATCACCCCGTACACTAACACTATCCTATAAGCTAGGGACAATTTATTATTTTACACCAAGCCAATTAACCTACGAACCTGCATGTCTTTGGAGTGTATGGGGAAACCGGAGCAACCGGAGAAAACCCACGCAGGTCACAGGGAGAACGTGCAAACTCCGTACAGACAGCACACGTAATCGGGGTCGGACCCATGTCTCTGGAGCTGTGAGGCAGCGACTGCGCCACCGTGCCGACCTCATTGAAACATATAAGATTGTTAAGGGCTTGGACACGCTAGAGGCAGGAAACATGTTCCCGATGTTGGGGGAGTCCAGAACCTGGGGCCACAGTTTAAGAATAAGGAGCAAGCCATTTAGAACGGAGATGAGGAAACACGTTTTCTCACAGAGAGTGGTGAGTCCGTGGAATTCTCTGCCTCAGAGGGCAGTGGCGGCAGGTTCTCTGGATACTTTCAAGAGAGAGCTAGATAGGGCTCTTAAAAATAGTGGAGTCAGGGGATATGGGGAGAAGGCAGGAACAGGGTACTGATCGGGGATGATCAGCCATGATCACATTGAATGGCGGTGCTGGCTCGAAGGGCCGAATAGTCTACTCCTGCACCTATTGTCTATTGTCTATTGTGCAGTTGTATTCAGGTTAGGCGTGCATGTTGTACTGTGTTGCTGGGGTTTAAGCTGCACTGTTTTGGGAGTACTTGGTATACTTGGCATGGTGGCGCAGCGGTAGAGTTGCTGCCTTACAGCGCTCACAGCGCCAGAGACCCGGGTTCGATCCCGACTACGGGTGCAGTCAGTACAGAGTTTGTACGTTCTCCCCGTGACCTGCGTGGATTTTCTCCAAGATCTTTGGTTTCCTTCAACACTGCAAAGACGTACAGGTGTGTAGGTTAATTGTCCATAGTGTTTGTAGGATAGTATTAATGTGTACAGGGTGATCGCTGGTCGGCGAGGACTAGGTGGGCCGAAGGGCCTGTTTTCGTACCCTACGTCTAAACTAAAATAAAGCACCGATACATGTTGGAAGGAACTGCAGATGCTGGTTTAAACCGAAGGTAGGACACAAAATGCTGGAGTAACTCAGCGGGTGAGGCAGCATCTATGGAGCGAAGGAAAAAGGCGACGTTTCGGGTCGAAACCTTTCTTCAGACTGATGTGAGGGTGAGGGGGGGGCGGGAAGAAGAATGGAAGACGTGGAGCCAGTGGCATGAGGGAGAGCTGGGAAGGGGAGGAGAAAGTAGGGACTACCTGAAATTAGAGAAGCAGGATGTGGTTGTAGAGTTGGGTGTTTCGGGTCGAGACCCTTCTTCAGACTGTTCAGTCTGAAACATAGAAACATAGAAAATAGGTGCAGGAGAAGGCCATTCGGCCCTTCGAGCCTGCACCGCCATTCAATATGATCATGGCTGATCATCCAACTCAGTATCCTGTACCTGCCTTCTCTCCATACCCCCTGATCCCTTTAGCCACAAGGGCCACATATAACTCCCTCTTAAATATAGCCAATGAACTGGCCTCAACTACTTTCTGTGGCAGAGAATTCCACAGATTCACCACTCTCTGTGTGAAAAAAAAAAATCTCATCTCGATCCTAAAAGACTTCCCCCTTATCCTTAAACTGTGACCCCTTGTTCTGGACTTCCCCAACATCGGGAACAATCTTCCTGCATCTAGCCTGTCCAACCCCTTAAGAATTTTGTAAGTTTCTATAAGATCCCCCCTCAATCTTCTAAATTCTAGAGACAAGCCGAGTCTATCCAGTCTTTCTTCATATGAAAGTCCTGACATCCCAAGGAGGGTCTCGACTCGACTCGTCACCCATTCCTTCTCTCCAGAGATGCTGCCTGTCCCGCTGAGTTACTCCAGCTGTTTGTGTCTATCTAAAGGACTGCTACATTGGCCTGTTGGAGGTTTCCACATGTTGCTGCCTTACATCCGTCTGGTTACCGCTGTCCAATGTCTCAACGCTTGGTGTGAGCGGGAGGTTCAGGATGACAAAGTGTTCGTGGCTGCAGACGATCCTCAGGAACTCAATGCGCTGGTCTTGGAGGTGAGGCCGATTGTCATCTTTGTCTGAAAGCTGAACACAGAGAGCTGGGGGTGAACAAGGCATGGATGCAACACATAGAGGATTCCATGTGTAACTGAGGGCAGTGTGTAGGAGCATCAAATATCAGCTCTGCACACTCAGTAACATGTCCACCACAACTGCACGCAATACTCCAAATATCTGATGACTAAATAATCAGCACTATCTGATGACAGAGTTGACGTGGATAAGCTTTTTCCATTGAGAGTAGGAAAGATTCAAACAAGAGGACATGATTTGAGAATTAAGGGACAAAAGTTTAGGGGTAACATGAGGGGGAACTTCTTTACTCAGAGAGTGGTAGCTGTGTGGAATGAGCTTCCAGTGGAAGTGGTGGAGGCAGGTTCGATTTTATCACTTAAAAATAAATTGGATAGGTATATGGACGGGAAAGGAATGGAGGGTTATGGTCTGAGCGCAGGTAGATGGGACTAGGGGAGAATACGTGTTCGGCACGGACTAGAAGGGCCGAGATGGCCTGTTTCCGTGCTGTAATTGTTATATGGTTATACATGAAACAGGACCTGCACCTGCAGGGCGGCACGGTGGCGCAGCGGTAGAGTAGCTGCCTTACCGCGCCAGAGACCCGGGTTCGATCAGTGTCTACGGGAGCTGTCTGTACGGAGTTTGTACGATCCCCCTGTGGGTTTTCTCCGAGATCTTCGGTTTCTAACCAAACTAACCAAAGGCGTATAGGTTGTAGTTAATTGGCATTGGTATAAATGTCAATAGTCCCTGGTGTGTGTGGGGTAGTGTTAGTGTGTGGGGGGTCGCTAGTCAGCACGGACTCGGTGGGCCGAAGGGCCTGTTTCTCTAAACTAAACCTTCATTAAGTCATTTATTCCTGTTATCCCGTTGACATACGATGAAAGAATGGATCGACTGGGCTTGTATTCACTGGAATTCAGAAGGATGAGAGGGTATCTTGCAGAAACATATAGAATTCTTAAGGGATTCGACAGGCTAGATGCAGGAAAAATGTTCCTGATGCTGGTGGAGGCCAGAACCAGGGTTCACACAATTTAAGAATAAGGGGTCGGCCATTTAGGACCGAGATGAGGAAAAACTTTTTCACCCAGAGAGTTGTGAATCTGTGGAATTCTCTGCCTCAGAGGGCAGTGGCGGCAGGTTCTCTGGATGCTTTCAAGAGAGAGCTAGATGGGGCTCTTAAAGATAGTGGAATCAGGGGATATGGGGAGAAGGCAGGAACGGGGTACTGATTGGGGATGATCAGCCATGATCACATTGAATGGCGGTGCTGGCTCGAAGGGCCAAATAGCCTACTCCTGCACCTATTGTCTATTGTGCAGTTGTATTCAGGTTAGGCGTGCATGTTGCACTGTGTTGCTGGGTTTAAGCTGCACTGTTTTGGGAGTACTTGGTATACTTGGCATGGTGGCACAGTCTGTGGAATTCTCTGCCACCGAAGGCAGTGGAGGTCGATTCACTGGATGTTTTCAAGAGAGAGTTAGATAGAGCTCTCAGGGCTAACGGAATCAGGGGATATAGGGGAGAAAGCAGGAACGTGGTACTGATTTAGGATGATCAGCCATGATCATATTGAATGGCGGTGCTGGCACGAAGGGCCGAATGGCCTACTCCTGCACCTATGTTTCTATGTCCCTGGAGGTACCTTTAATCATTCATTAGCAACATGTCAGAAAGACGGCTTAACCAAACCCGGCTGCACAGTGCCCTTACCTCCTTGTGATGGTGGCTGATCATTCGAAGGACAAAGCCGCGGTCCATGAGGGACAGGAGGTCGTTCAGGAAAAACCCAAGGCTCAGGTTCGTCAGATCTGTAATTTCAGGATCCTGAAGAAATGCAAAGTCCCCCGGTTACTTGACGACAAAGATACTTAATGTGCTATCACTCCTTTAATTCTTCTCCTTATCGAGTCCACACACAAGACTAGAAGGTGGACAAAAGTGCTGGAGAAACTCAGAGGGTGCAGCAGCAGCAGCAGCAGCAGCAGGCAGTGAAGAAAGCGAATGGTATGTTATCTTTCATAGCAAAAGGATTTGAGTATAGGAGCAGGGAGGTTCTACTGCAGTTGTACAGGGTCTTGGTGAGACCACACCTGGAGTATTGCGTACAGTTTTGGTCTCCAAATCTGAGGAAGGACATTATTGCCATAGAGGGAGTACAGAGAAGGTTCACCAGACTGATTCCTGGGATGTCAGGACTGTCTTATGAAGAAAGACTGGATAGACTTGGTTTATACTCTCTAGAATTTAGGAGATTGAGAGGGGATCTTATAGAAACTTACAAAATTCTTAAGGGGTTGGACAGGCTAGATGCAGGAAGATTGCTCCCGATGTTGGGGAAGTCCAGGACAAGGGGTCACAGCTTAAGGATAAGGGGGAAATCCTTTAAAACCGAGATGAGAAGAACTTTTTTCACACAGAGAGTGATGAATCTCTGGAACTCTCTGCCACAGAGGGTAGTCGAGGCCAGTTCATTGGCTATATTTAAGAGGGAGTTAGATGTGGCCCTTGTGGCTAAGGGGATCAGAGGGTAATGGAGAGAAGGCAGGTACAGGATACTGAGTTGGATGATCAGCCATGATCATATTGAATGGCGGTGCAGGCTCGAAGGGCCGAATGGCCTACTCCTGCACCTAATTTCTATGTTTCTATGTTTCTATCTAATGGAGCGAAGGAAATAGGCAACGTTTCGGGCCGAAACCCGAAAGGATTTTTCAGCACTTCTTTCAGCACTTTCCAGCACTTTTGTCCACGAGGGAGAGAGAGGGATGGGTGGGTGAGTGGTATAGCCAAAACCCTTGAAGGAAATAGGCAACGTTTCGGCCCGAAACGTTGCCTATTTCCTTCGCTCCATAGATGCTGCTGCACCCGCTGAGTTTCTCCAGCACTTTTGTCTACCTTCGATTTTCCAGCATCTGCAGTTCCTTCTTAAACAAGATCGGAAGTTGTTCGGACGGAACTGAACACACTTCTCGGCATCTGCGTACAATGGTGTCTGTCTTATCGCTTCTTGTGCGTGGTGGTGGAAACAGGGCCGCGACGTGAACGCACTTTCCTCGACCCCATCACTCCTTCCTGAAAGATCTTCCTTACCCTACGAATTGCTTCTCTCTCCGTCAGCACTCCACCTATCCTGGACCTGAGCTTACCCGACTGTGGCAGTAATCATCTTGTGACTTCTATCTTCCTGTGGAGTGGGAATCCCTATCTTGGAGAATAATAATGCGGGCATACAGGGCAGCACGGTGGTCCAGCGGTAGAGTTGCTGCCTTACAGCGCCGGAGTCCCGGGTTCGATCCTGACTCTGGGCGCTGTCTGCGCGGAGTTTGTACCTTCTCCTTGTCACTGCGTGGGTTTTCACCGGGTGCCCTGGCTTCCTCCCACACTCCAAAGACATACAGGTTTGTGAGATAATTGGCTTGGTATAAGTGTAAATTGTCCTGAGTGTGTGTAGGATAGTGTTAGTGTACAGCAAGGGGTGGGCAACCTTGTTCTGCATAGGGGCCGGGACGCATGTCTGTGAGCGGATGGCGGGCCACGTCTATCACGTGGACACATGGATCCTGCCCCGGATGGCAGGCATCAAATCACGTGTTCGCAGAAGGTGCGCGGCCGTGCCGGCGGCTTTGCGCAGGATGCGGTACAGCCGGAGTTTGGCCGCGCTCAGCGCTCCGGCGGGCCAGATGATTCCGGGGGGAAAAATCTGCCTGCGGGCCGGATGATTCCGGGTTACGGGCCGCATTCGGCCCGGGGGCCGTAGGTTGCCGACCCCTGGTGTACAGGGTGATTGCTGGACGTACGGACTCGGTGGGCCGAAGGGCCTGTTTCCGTGCTGTATCTCTAGAGTCTAAAGTGAAGTATAAAGGTGGATAGGCACTCTGTGTTTCACGAATATTTTTGATTTATGCGTTGTTGGAGCTGACACCTCTATAAATAAATAATTTACCGCAGTATATCGATGCTTAACCAGTCAAACTAATCAATCTCACAAAAGTGACCAATGGGCTGTTTGTTGAGCCACAGGTACACCGTTTCCCCTTGCTCACATTCTTCCTTGATAGAACGCCTCGGTGATTTATCTAAACGCATTTGTTCCAGAATGTAATACTCCAACGCTTTATATAAAGCCTTTGTTCCAAAGTGGAGTACAACAATGCTTTACTGATTTTTGTTCCAGATGTCAGCACCTGCAGTCTTTTTGCCCAGGAAACCTGAAGAAGCTGCACTGCCAGACCAGCGTGTCGTTTGGGAGGACGAGGGAGGAATCTCAGTGAAACCCACTGAGTAATGAAAGGCCAAGGAAGAGCGGATGTAGAGAGGATGACTCCAGTGACGGGAGAGTGTGCAACCAGAGGGCACAACATTCGGAATGAGAGGACGTGCAGTTAGAGTGGAGATGAGGAGGAGTTTCTTCAGTCAGAGGGTGGTGATTGTGTGGAATTCTTTGCCACAGATGGATGCAGAGGCCCAAGTGCTTTAAGTGGATATATTTAAGGCAGAGATAGATAGATTCTTGATTAGTACGGGTGTTAGGGGTGATGGGGAGAAGGCAGGAGAATGGGGTTCGGAGGGAGAGATAGATCAGCCATGATTGGATGGCGGAGTAGACTCGATGGGCCGGATGACCTAATTCCACTCCTATGTCCAGAACAAGGGGTCACAGTTTAAGGATAAAGGGGTAATCTTTTAGGACCGAGATGGGAAAAACATTTTTTACGCAGAGAGTGGTGAATCTCTGGAATTCTCTACCACAGAAGGTAGTTGAGGCCAGTTCATTGGCTATATTTAAGAGGGAGTTAGATGTGGCCCTTGTGGCTCAAGGGATCAGGGGGTATGGAGAGAAGGCAGGTATGGGATACTGAGTTGGATGATCAGCCATGATCATATTGAATGGCGGTGCAGGCTCGAAGGGCCGAATGGCCTACTCCTACACCTATTTTCTATGTTTCTATGTCTTATACGATGCAATACGATACAATACAACTTTATTTATCCCAGGAGGGAAATCGATCTGTCAACGGTCATAAAAACACAAACGACATGAAATATGAAACGATGGCCTCGTGGCGTTCTGGTGCAGGCAACGCCACAGTGTCGGGTGGCGGTGAGCTGGAACCTCTCTTGGACCCACAATACCTCAACTCTGGTCAAGGAGGCTCACCAGCGTCTCTTCTTCCTGAGGAGACTGAAGAAGGTCCATCTGTCTCCTCAGATCCTGGTGAACTTCTACCGCTGCACCATCGAGAGCATCCTTACCGACTGTATCACAGTATGGTACGGTAACTGCTCTGTCTCCGACCGGAAGGCATTGCAGAGGGTGGTGAAAATTGCCCAACGCATCACCGGTTCCTCGCTCCCCTCCATTGAATCTGTCCAAAGCAAGCGTTGTCTGCGGAGGGCGCTCAGCATCGCCAAGGACTGCTCTCACCCCAACCATGGACTGTTTACCCTCCTCCCATCCGGGAGGCGCTACAGGTCTCTCCGTTGCCGAACCAGCAGGTCCAGGAACAGCTTCTTCCCTGCGGCTGTCACTCTACTCAACAACGTACCTCGGTGACTGCCAATCACCCCCCCCCCCCCGGACACTCCTCCCACAGGAGAAAGACTATGTCTGTATACATGTAAATAGATTTATTGATTTATTGAAATCATATTCTATGTCGCTCTTCCAGGGAGATGCTAAATGCATTTCGTTGTCTCTACTGTACACTGACAATGACAATTAAAGTTGAATCTGAATCTGAATCTGAATCTGAACTGGATGCTGTTGCAACCCACCCACCTGATGTTTCACAAACTCGGTGGCAATGTTGACCAGCGTGTAGATGATGCCAGGGAAATGCTCCGGGTACCTCAGGCTGCGAGAGGAACTCCAGCCCACTGTGTCCGAGACGTACTGACTCATGCTTTTGACCTGAAAGTTAAAAGAAGGGTGCGGGGGGGGTTACCACGGGCAACAACGTCAGTCTGGAATCAAAATAGAACGGCTTCCAAAAAACCCAGCCTGGGTTCCACTTGCAACCTAATTCTCTTTCCTCTCTCTCCGGTTTACTGACTGAGCCACAGCAGAGTTGTGCCAGAAAGAACATCTGTCTCACATCTGTACGGCTGGGCAGAACGGCAGTGTTTCACACTGGGAGCAGAATGAAGTTTGTAGCAACAGTCCCAGTAGTAATAAAATCCATTTGGTTTAAGAAGGAACCGCAGATGCTGGAAAATCGAAGGTAGACAAAAGTGCTGGAGAAACTCAGCGGGTGCAGCGGCATCTATGGAGCGAAGGAAATAGGCAACGTTTCGGGGCGAAACCCTTCCGGGTTTCGGCCCGAAACGTTGCCTATTTCCTTCAAGGGTTTCGGCCCGAAACGTTGCCGATTTCCTTCGCTCCATAGATGCTGCTGCACCTGCTGAGTTTCTCCAGCACTTTTGTCTACCTAGTAACAAAATCCACATTTCAAATCGCTGTAGGTGTGGTTCTTTGGGAGAAGGCCATGAATTAAGGTGAAGGGGGAAAGATTCAACGGGAACCCGAGGGGTATCATTTTCACACAAATGGTGGTGGAACGAGCTGCCGGAGGAGGTAGTTGAGGCTGGGACGATCGCAACGTTTAAGAAGTAATTAGACAGGTGCATGGATAGGACATGTTTGGAGGGATGTGGGCCCAACGCATGCAGGTGGGACTAGTGTAGACGGGGCACGTGAGAGGGACCACGGTTCACGGGACAGTGCGGACGGAGGCGAAGGCTGCAACGGGTCTTTGTGTCCAACTGCAGCAGCTGGGTCTTTGAAAATGGCCCCATAAACCTGGCCACTCTTGTATATGAGTTGTTTCTATGCATCATGAGAATAAATCAGAAACTGGCGTGGAGGGACCCAGAGGGGGGGGGGAGGTGTGGACAAAGGAGGAACTGTGGTAGATTTGTCGGTGCCCTTTATATAGCGACTCTTTGCATACCTTGTGTGCGCAAAACAACGAATTTGGGTGGCGTTTCGGGTCGATACCCTTCTTCAGACTGAATTATCTTCTGTATGATCATGTGCAACAAATACCTGGCCTGCTCCCCCCTGCCCACCTGCCCCCACCTTCCCTGCCCTCCACCCCCCTTTCTCCAGCGTTCCCCAGCGACCAGCAAGTCTCGCTAACTGGCAGCGATCCAGGAGACAACTATTAAAGAGACAAGATTTCTGCATTCTTGCCTTTTCCGCTCTCCAAGATTAGCTTAACTCAGCGGGTCAGGCAGCGTCTCTGGAGAAAAGGAATAGGCTACGTTTTGGGTCGAGACCCTTCTTCAGATTCAGGTCTTCTTCAGTCAGACGAATGATCCCGACTCGAAACGTCACCTATTCCTTCTCTCCAGAGATGCTGCCTGACCCGTGAGTTACTCCAGCACTTTGTGTCTATCTTCAGAGTAAACCAGCATCTGCAGTTCCTTCCTGCACACTTCGTGTACTCATGTATAGTTTGATTTGACTGATCAGCACACGAGATTTTTCCACCGTATCTCGGTTACACTTAGTAATTAATCAATGCCAATAACAATTTGCGTATATCTGCCCATTTGATTATTACAGTATTTGCACCTACAACAATCTGCAGATGCTCGGACCTTGATCAAAACGCAAAAAGCTGGAGTAACTCAACGGGACAGGCAGCATCTCTGGAGAGAAGGCATGGGTGACATTTCGGGTTGAGACCCTTCTTCAGACTCGTCAGGGGAAAGAGAAACGAGAGATATGGACAGTGATGCAGAGAGATATGGAACAAATGAATGAAAGGTATGCAAAAATGTAACGATGATAAAGGAAACAGGCCTTTGTTAGCTGTTTGCTAGGTGGGAACGAGAAGCTGGTGTGACTTGGGTGGGGGAAGGGATGGAAAGAGAGGGAATGCAGGGTTTACTTGAAGTGAGAGAAATCTACTGAATATTCATGCCACTGGGTTTAAGCTGCACAAGCGAAATATGAGATGCTGTTCCTCCAACATGCGTTTAGTCTCACTCTGACAATGGAGGCCTAAGACAGATAGGTCGGCGTGGGAATGGGAAGGGGAGGTAAAGTGGTGAGGGGGAGTTTATGCTGGTTTACACCGAAGATAGGCACAAAGTGGAATTCTCTGCCTCAGTGGAGGCCAGTTCTCTGGATGCTTTCAAGAGAGAGATAGATAGGGCTCTTAAAAATAGTGGAGTCAGGGGACATGGGGAGAAGGCAGGAACGGGGTACTGATTGGGGATGATCAGCCGTGATCACATTGAATGGCGGTGCTGGCTCGAAGGACCGAATGGCCTACTCCTGCACCTATTGTCTATTGTCTAGAGTGCTGTCCATCTGGGTGGGGAGGGATGGGCAGTGACGTTTCAGGTCGAGATCCTTCTGCAGACTGATAATTATTTGCCCCCCTGCACCAGCTTTTGGCAACTTGTAAATGCCCATTTGTTAATGTCCATTCAAAATCCCTTTCTTTGCCTCTAGCTCCTTGCCTCTCCTCGCGAATGAATTCTGCTTTGTCATCCAATATTCCTACATTGGACTCCTGTGGTGTTGATGGCAACAAGTTAGCAAAGGGCAATGACTCACCAAGAGCTCGCAGAAGAACCACAGATGCATGTACACTTGGTTCCTCATCTTTCCGTTGGTGAACACGATATGATAGGCTAATTCCTCATGGAATAACTGCAGATAAATTCACCAAAATAAAAAGTTAATTAAACCAATGACTGAGGAAAAAGAAAAATAGACTTGACTGTGGTGAAGAATTAATGAACGGTTGAATACTTTATTGTGACAAGTCACGGTAAAATTCTTTGCTTGCATGCCCAAGGTATGCAAATAGTGGCCACATAAAGGGGCTGACAAAGAATCCACAGTATCCGTGCCAAGTCCACTTTCGTTCCCCTCCCCCCCCCCCCACTCCACACGCTGGGTCCCCATTGTCCATTTTTGTTCCCCCTCCCACACGAGCAGTGAGCTGACCTTTGACGGTTTCAGGCCGCTGCCCCCAGGCACGCTGGCTTTAGCCGTCTGCACCTCGGAGTCACTCGTGCTGAGTTTCCGCATCATCTGCAGCACTGCTGTTGCGCTCTCTGGTCGGATAGTGGCGTATTTCTCAGACTCCGTGACTTCAGCCTCGTTGGGAACTAAATCGACGGAACACCACAAAACAGAATGACTTTGAGTCATCCGGGTCTCGACCCGAAACGTCACCTATTCCTTCGCTCCATAGATGCTGCCTCATCAGCTGTTTCCAGAAGGGTCTCAACCCGAAACATCGGCAATTCCTTCTCTCCATAGATGCCGCCTCACCTGCTGTTACTCCACCATTTTGTGTCTACCTTCGATGTACCTGTCTAACTGTTTCCTAAATGTTGGGATAGTCCCAGCCTCAACTACCTCCTCTGACAGCCTGTTCCATGCACCCACCACCCTCTGTGTGTGAAGAAGTTACCCCTCAGATTCCTATACATTTTCTATTGCTTTCATTCTCTGTTTCATTCATTTTCTTTTTTCTTTTTAACATTTCCTCTATTTACTGTCGATCAGCTGCTCTAGGAAGTTTTCACAAACTCTCTCATAGACATCACCATCGTTTTAGTACAATTTAGTTTCGAGACGTTTCCTCAATTATGGCCTGATAATGGCAAAAAAACGTGTAGTTAAATTTTGGAAAAATGCGCCCACCCCAACTCTTAAAATGTGGATCACAAGCATGTCTGAGACGCTACATCTTGAAGATATGAGAATCGTCTTAGCAGGAAAATCAGAGCAATTTTTAAAGGTATGGTCTCCTTTCATTGATTCATTACAAGCATAGTATGGTGCAACACAACTTCGGAATTAAACCGATTTACGGACAGGGTGATGGGTGTGGTGAGAAATGAAGTAGGTATATCAACACGTATTTTATTTTGTTTGTTTTGTTTTTTTTCTCTTTTTATTTTTATTCTTTTTCGTTTTTGTCTTTTTATTTTTTGATACGTTTTTTTCTCATTCACTCTGCGACTACACTCTTTGGTAGTTTTGGGGTTTACACACTTACTAGCCCTTTCACTCTCTCTCTCTTTCGTGCTCCTCTTCTCTTTTTCTATTTCTATTTTTAAAATGGAAGATGTACAATAAATGTATTTTGTCATATGCCGCGGTTTATACTACTAATGTACACTGCTTCTGATAAAAATATTATTTTTAAAAAAATAAAAAATTTAGCTTGGAGTTAGTTGAGCAAATCTTGCTCTGCGCTGTAAGTGTTGCAGTTCATTGTCGATCTGTTGACCGGGAGAGCGTGCTGATCGGAGTACAGGTACCTGGCATGCTGAACAAGTGGTGTACATATGTCGCCAGGGACTGATTCCGTCCCATTGAATCTTTCGGCATCTCCTCACTGCTATGCAGCTGGTCCACAATTGCAATCAGCATTTCAAAGATTTCTTTGCTGACCAGGGCTGTGAGTAAAAGAAACACAATCAACGGCAACTTGGAAAGTTAGTGCCAGCCTGGCTCCTGCTGGAATATTAGAGCATCGGTTAGCCCGGATCAAGGGTCTCCACCCGAAACATCACCCATTCCTTTTTCTCCAGAGACTCTAGCAATAGAAACATAGAAACATAGAAATTAGGTGCAGGAGTAGGCCATTCGGCCCTTCGAGCCTGCACCGCCATTCAATATGATCATGGCTGATCATCCAACTCAGTATCCCGTACCTGCCTTCTCTCCATACCCTCTGATCCCCTTAGCCACAAGGGCCACATCTAACTCCCTCTTAAATATAGCCAATGAACTGGCCTCGACTACCCTCTGTGGCAGGGAGTTCCAGAGATTCACCACTCTCTGTGTGAAAAAAGTTCTTCTCATCTCGGTTTTAAAGGATTTCCCCCTTATCCTTAAGCTGTGACCCCTTGTCCTGGACTTCCCCAACATCGGGAGCAATCTTCCTGCATCTAGCCTGTCCAACCCCTTAAGAATTTTATAAGTTTCTATAAGATCCCCTCTCAATCTCCTAAATTCTAGAGAGTATAAACCATGCAGATGATACCAAGATAGGGGGTGTTGTGGATAATGAAGAGGATTTCCAAAGTCTACAGAGTGATTTAGGCCATTTGGAAAAATGGGCTGAAAGATGGCAGATGGAGTTTAATGCTGATAAATGTGAGGTGTTACACCTTGGCAGGACAAATCAAAATAGGACGTACATGATAAATGGTAGGGAATTGAAGAAATCAGTTGAACAGAGGGATCTGGGAATAACCGTGCATAGTTCCTTGAAGGTGGAATCTCATATAGATAGGGTGGTAAAGAAAGCTTTTGGTATGCTAGCCTTTATAAATCAGAGCATTGAGTATAGAAGCTGGGATGTAATGTTAAAATTGTACAAGGCATTGGTGAGACCAAATCTGGAGTATGGTGTACAATTTTGGTCGCCCAATTATAGGAAGGATGTCAACAAAATAGAGAGAGTACAGAGGAGATTTACTAGAATGTTGCCTGGGTTTCAACAACTAAGTTACAGAGATAGGTTGAATAAGTTAGGTCTTTATTCTCTGGAGCGCAGAAGGTTAAGGGGGGACTTGATAGAGGTCTTTAAAATGATGAGAGGGATAGACAGAGTTGATGTGAGCAAGCTTTTCCCTTTGAGAATAGGGAAGATTCAAACAAGAGGACATGACTTCAGAATTAAGGGACAGAAGTTTAGGGGTAACATGAGGGGGAACTGTTGGGGAGATGGCGCCCGTATAGCGGATAAAAACAGACTGGACAAACTAATCAGGAAGGCCGGCTCAGTGGTCGGGGCTGAGCAACGAACGGTCCAGCAGGTGGCAGAGGCCAGAACTCTAAATAAACTAGGTTCTATAATGACAAACCCCACTCACCCACTCCATGCCCTGAAGGTGATCAAGAGCAGCATCTTCAGTCAGAGGCTGATTGCACCAATGTGCAAAACGGAGAGATACAGGAAGTCCTGTTTACCAGCTGCTATAAGACTTTATAATGAGCATAAATAACTGCACTTTTTTTTTAATTAATTGTATTTTAACTTGTATTTTAACGTATTTTAACTTGTTATGTATGAAAGCGTGGTGTTATGTTTGTCTTGAAGCTGTCGTGGCACTGTAATTTCCTGAAAAGGATTATTAAAGGAATAATCTAATCTAATCTAATAATCTAATCTAACTTCTTTACTCAGAGAGTGGTAGCGGTGTGGAATGAGCTTCCAGTGGAAGTGGTGGCGGCAGGTTCGTTGGTATCATTTAAGAATAAATTGGATAGGCATATGGATGAGAAGGGAATGGAGGGTTATGGTATGAGTGCAGGCAGGTGGGACTAAGGGAAAAAAAATTGTTCGGCGCGGACTTGTAGGGCCGAGATGGCCTGTTTCCGTGCTGTAATTGTTATATGGTTATATGGTTATAAGTCTATCCAGTCTTTCTTCATAAGACAGTCCTGACATCCCAGGAATCAGTCGTAGTTCAATGGCTTGCAATGGGTAGAGTAGGTTACATATTGAAGTCAGGTTCGTTGAGTCTGAAGAAGGGTCTCTACCCGAAACGTCACCCATTCATTTTTCTCCAGAGATGCTGCCTGGCCAGCTGAGTTACTCCCACACTTTGTGTCTATCATCAATTGGCCCAACTTTAATGCAAATGTCCCACTCTGATATCTAACTGAACTAATGCAGGGGGCAGTTATGTGTCGGAAGGAACTGCAGATGGTGGTTTATACCGAAGATAGGCACAAGATGCCGGGGTAACTCAGACCTGGGTTCGACCCTGACTACGGGCGCTGTCTGTACGGAGTTTGTACGTTCTCCCCGCGACCGCGTGGGTTTTCTCTGGGTGTTCCGGTTTCCCCCAACATTCCAAGGGCGTGCATGTTTGTAGATTAAGTGGCCCTAGTGTTAGGATAGGACTGGCGTGTGGGCGATCGTTGGGCAGCGCGGGCTCGATGGGCCGAAGGGCCTGATTCCGCACTGTATCTGTAAACTGTAATAAAATTTCCACCAGGGGGCACCGGACACTCACATCCAAATTCTTTCCACGGGACCTCACTCCAATTTAATATCAGACCCATAAAACGATCCCGGAGTTTCAGACAGTTCACAGTGGCTCAGAAGCCAAGCACCGACCCTGCACATCACATTCTCATTCTCATTACTCCCCATAAAACATCTTTCAATTGCTTCCTCTTTCCAAGAGAAGCAGATATATGATGCAGTTTAGCCTTTACATATTGCATATATGAACGGTTGCAGAAGTTAGGTTTGACATGGGTGACATTGATTAATATTTGTCTGGATTAAGTCTTACAGTTGAAGAAACAATTGATAAATGGGGGAACTGCTAACTCCTAAATTTGTTGTCTCGGAAGAAACTGCAAATGTTGGTTGAAACCGAAGATGGACACGAAAATCTGGAGTAACTCAGTGGGTCAGGCAGCATCTCTGGAGAGAGGGAATGGGTGACGTTTCGGGTCGAGACCCTTCTTCAATAGGCAATAGATAATAGACAATAGGTGCAGGAGTAGATAATTCAGCCGTTCGGGTCAGCACCGCCATTTAATGTGATCATGGCTGACCTTTCCCAATCATTACCCCGTTCCTGCCTTCTCACCATTCCCCTGACTCCGCTATCTTTAAGAGCCCTATCTAGCTCTCTTTTGAAAGTATCCAGAGAACTGACCTCCACCGCCCTCTGAGGCAGAGAATTCGAGAATTCCACAGACTCACAACTCTCTGTGAGAAAAAGTGTAGAAAAATCTCAAAAGTGAGAAAAATCTCTGGAGAGAAGGAATGGGTGACCTTTTCGGGTCGAGACCTTTCTTCAGACTGACCCTACCCGAAACGTCACCCCTTCCTTCTCCCCGGAGATGCTGAGTTACTCCAGCATTTTGTGTCTATCTTTGGTTTAAAGCAGCATCTGCAGTTCCTTCCTAACTTCAGTGTCCCTTGCTCACAATCTGTTCGGTCGGTTTGTTAATTGATAGCCAGCTATTAATAAGTAGCTTCGCTTGACCAGAACCCAGCAAGAATCAACATTCTACAGAAGGAGAGGAGAGATGTTGGGGGGGGGGGGAGAGGAATTAGCAGAGGATGGCGGGAAATGGACTGTGGATCACTAAGAGCTGAAAGAGAGGTGGGAGTTCTGCACACAGAGCGAAAAGTAGAGTATAAGCACAGGGAAAGATAAAGAGACACATTGGCATAAAGAAATAGACTGATAAAAACAGTCTAAAGTGTGGTCTCTGAATGGAAAGCAGCGAGGCTGTGAGGATAACTTTGACTTACAAGGTTGAAGTGAATTTCCAAATTCGATTGAACCCCATAAATGTGAAATAAGGGAGATGAATACCGAGGCATTCAGAAGGGATTGGACAGGCTAGATGCAGGAAAAATGTTTCCCATGTCGGGGGAGTCCAGAACCAGGGGTCACAGTTTAAGAACAAGGGGTCGGCCATTTAGGACCGAGATGAGGAAAAACATTTTCATCCAGAGAGTTGTGAATCTGTGGAATTCTCTGCCACAGAAGGCAGTGGCGGCTGATGTTTTTAAGAGAGAGTTAGATTTAGCTCTTAGGGCTAACGGAATCAAGGGATATGGGAGAAAGCAGGAAAGGGGTGCTGAATCTGGATGATCAGCGATGATCATATTGAATGGCGGTGCTGGCACAAAGGGCCGGAATGGCCTACACCTGCACCTATTTTCTATGCTTCCAGTTGCTGAAGTTTATGCAGCGAGTGTATGGTTGATAGGCACAAAATGCTGGAGTAACTCAGCGGGACAGGCAGCATCTCTGGAGAGAAGGAATGGGTGATGTTTCGGGTCGAGACAGTAGAGTTCATCAAACCTCCTTCTGTTGTCTTCGTGGAGCTCAGCGTCAGGAGCGTGAGCAGTTTGTCCAACACCACGTACAAGAAGCAGATTAACTCTTCCATCGGAACCAGCTTGAGGGCAGAGACAGCCTGCCTGAGTGCCTCTGTCTGCTGGGTTACAGCGTGGTGTTCGCACGCGCTTTCACACAGCGAGAAGAACCGCTCCAGGTTTCTATCCTGCAGTAAACAGATCACATTGCAATTGGGTTATAGGGATCCCAGGATAATGTTGTCAGCCGTTAATCTTGTAAACTGTATCATTTCAGGTTGTTTTAGTTTAGTATAGAGATACAGTGCAGAAACAGGCCCTTCGGCCCACCAAGTCTCCACCGACCAGCGACCCCCACACACTAATGGGCCTGCTTTAGTGGTCTGAGAAACGACAACTGGAGTTTTCAACAGATCTTTATTCAAAAGTTCGACTTCCAGTATACAGGTTCTTCAGGCACGTCTGCCAACCACGATGGTCAGCGCTGAACTAACGCGCACAAGTGAAAAACCGCGCGAAACAAGCAGCCCCTCCCGAGTCACGTGACCACGGCTTCCGAACGCCGGCGTTCGATCTCAACGTACGCCAGCAGGCGCCGCTACACTGGCCGACTAGGAAAAGGGGAGATGCAGCGAGACCTGGGTGTCATGGTACACCAGTCATTGAAAGTGGGCATGCAGGTGCAGCAGGCAGTGAAGAAAGCGAATGGTATGTTAGCTTTCATAGCAAAAGGATTTGAGTATAGGAGCAGGGAGGTTCTACTGCAGTTGTACAGGGTCTTGGTGAGACCACACCTGGAGTATTGCGTACAGTTTTGGTCTCCAAATCTGAGGAAGGACATTATTGCCATAGAGGGAGTGCAGAGAAGGTTCACCAGACTGATTCCTGGGATGTCAGGACTGTCTTATGAAGAAAGACTGGATAGACTTGGTTTATACTCTCTAGAATTTAGGAGATTGAGAGGGGATCTTATAGAAACTTACAAAATTCTTAAGGGGTTGGACAGGCTAGATGCAGGAAGATTGCTCCCGATGTTGGGGAAGTCCAGGACAAGGGGTCACAGCTTAAGGATAAGGGGGAAATCCTTTAAAACCAAGATGAGAAGTACTTTTTTCACACAGAGAGTGGTGAACTCTCTGCCACAGAGGGTAGTCGAGGCCAGTTCATTGGCTATATTTAAGAGGGAGTTAGATGTGGCCCTTGTGGCTAAGGGGATCAGAGGGTATGGAGAGAAGGCAGGTACGGGATACTGAGTTGGATGATCAGCCATGATCATATTGAATGGCGGTGCAGGCTCGAAGGGCCGAATGGCCTACTCCTGCACCTAATTTCTATGTTTCTATGTTTCTATGTTTCTATGTTTCTATGTCCCACTTACGCGACTTTTTCGGCGACTGCCGGCACCCGTCACAGGTCGCCGGAAATTTTTCAACATGTTGAAAATTCAGCGGCGACCAGAAAGACGCTACGACTCTTTAAGGCGACTGAGGGGACTACTGGTGACTGGTGACGTGTGGCGGGGGTGAAGCCTATATGGTCGTGAGTAGTCGCCCAAAGAGTCGTACCTTGTTCGGGTCGCCGTTGGATTTTCAACATGTTGAACATTTTCAGAGACCTGCTGCGACTATGACGGGTGCCGGCAAGTCGCCGAAAATATCGCGTAAGCGGGACACACCAGGGACAATTTACAATTTTACCGAAGCCAATTAACCTACAAACCTGTATGTCTTTGGAATGTGGAAGGAAACCACAGATCCCGGAGAAAACCCACGCAGTCCACGGGGAGAATGTACAAACTCCGTACAGACAGCACCCGTAGTCAGGATCGAACCCGGGTCTCTGACGCTGTGAGGCAGCAATTCTACCGCTGCGCCACTGTGTTTCCTTTTATAACTTTGAACAAAATGAAACCAAACTCATGAGACTGATTTATATTAATTCTGGTGTCATCAAAATGGGCGGCACGGTGGCGCAGAGGTAGAGTTGCTGCCTCACAGCACCAGAGTCCCGGGTTCGATCCTGACTAAGGGTGCTGTCGGTACGGAGTTTGTACGTTCTCCCCGTGACCTGCGTGGATTTACTCTGGGATCTGTGGTTTCCTCCCACGCTCCAAAGACATACAGATTTGTAGGTAAATTGGCTTAGTGTAATTGTAAATTGTTCCTTGTGTGTGTAGGATAGCATAAGTGTGCGAGGATCGCTGGTCGGCGTGGGCTTGGTGGGCTGAAGGGCCTGTATCTCTAAACTAAACTAAACTAAATGTTTTCAGAATATGAGCGTGTTCTGCTGTTTGATTAGGCATACAGCATGGAAACAGGCCATTCAGCCCAACTTGGCCATCCTGACCGAGTTGCCCAATCTACAGTATGTTGCTATTGACTTCACTCAGTGACCTCACGAGAAGATGAGACCAACAGAACAATAAGCCTGAAGTTTATAAAATGATGGGAGGCGTGGACAGTATAGACCAGCGTCTCTCAACGCGAGGGTTTCACGAGAGGTCGCAGGGGGTTCCAAGAAAAACAGCGATAAATAGGCTAATCATATGTAAATGTATTTCTGAGTCATTTTTGCGATGTCTGTACGCCGACAGTGTGACATGCCTTTAGAAACATAGAAAATAGGTGCAGGAGGAGGCCATTCGGCCCTTCGAGCCAGCACCGCCATTCATTGTGATCATGGCTGATCGTCACCTATCAATAACCTGTGCCTGCCTTCTCCCCATATCCCTTGATTCCACAAGCCCCTAGAGCTCTATCTAACTCACTCTTAAACCCATCCAGTGACTTGGCCTCCACTGCCCTCTGTGGCAGGGAATTCCATAAATTCACAACTCTAGGTGAAAAAGTTTTTTCTCACCTCAGTCTTAAATGACCTCCCCTTTATTCTAAGACTGTGGCCACTGGTTCTTGGTGGTCAGTGGACAGGAGCTGTACGTGACGGATTTGTGTATCATCAAGCGACTCACTCGAGTACATACGCACGCACGGTCTCCATCAGTCCTGTCTGTGCTTCCTGGCGTGCAAGTATAGTCCCTCATTCACCCACGCTATTTAGTAATTTTTACACAACATTTAGGGATGTTGTGTGAATTTTAAAATTTTAAGTATGTTTATGTTTATTTTTGTTAGTTTATCAAAAGTTTATGTGTGTTGTTTTCTCTCTCTCTCTTTCTCTCTTTCTCCTCCAACGTTAGTTCTTCTGTTTGCCTTTATTTGCTTCAGTTTTGAACAAGCAATTTGTTTTTTTTTTGCATTGTCAATAAACTTGAGAACAACGCACGTAAGTTTTTGCTTAACCCAGTTATCAGAAAAAATATATTATGTTTGCCTTATGAATTTTATGAAGTTTATGAAAGAGAAAGAATAATAAAGATATATTATCATTTTTATGTCGGGGTTCCCTGAGACATGAAAAGGGTTCTGCGAGGGTTGAGAAACGCTGATGTTGACAGTCAGAGCCTTTTCCCGGGATGGAAGTGTCAGATAGTAGAGGGCAAAGCAAGTCACTCAGCAAGATGAGCTTGTGGCTGGTTTGGTGTCGCACAGCTTGTCTGCCATGTTGTGTTGGGCCAATACAGTGGAGTGAACCAGCAGGTGCTCCACCAGCCCGTGATCAAATCTAACCCAACCTTCTGGTAGCCATGAAATCATTAACCTGAGGGTATATCGTCGACACTGGGCGTAGCTCCAACTTGAAGACTGCTTTCCGGTTATCCAACCACTTCAGCCCAGCCAGCGATGTCTGCAATGAAGAACAGGACAGTCGTTTAGAACGGACGCCCACCAGAAGGTGCGTTGACCATAACTGGATGACTTTACAATTGTAGGTAGACACCAAATGCTGGAGTGACTCAGCGGGTCAGGCTGCATCTCAGGAGAGAAGGAATGGCTGGCGTTTCGGGTCGAGACCCTTCGTAAGGCGGGACAAAGGAAGAATGTATGCGGAGACAGTAAGACTGGTGGGAGAACTGGGAAGGGAGAGGGGATGGAGAGATAAAGCAAGGGCAACCTGAAGTTAGAGAAGTCAACGTTCATACCGCTAGGGTGTAAGCTACCCAAGCGAAATGTGAGGTGCTGTTCCTCCAATTTGCGCTGGGCCTCACTCTGACAATGGAGGAGACCCAGGACAGAAAGGTCAGATTGGGAATGGGAGGGGGAGTTGAAGTGCTGGGCCACCGGGAGATCAGTTTGGTTAATGCGGACTGAGCGGAGGTGTTGGGCGAAGCGATCGCCGAGCCTGCGCTTGGTCTCGCCGACGTGGAGATGTTGACACCTGGAACAGCGGATGCAGTAGGTGAGGTTGGAGGAGGTGCAGGTGAACCTCCGCCTCGCCTGGAAAGACTGTTTGGGCTCTTCATAATCTTATTAATAAGCCACTGGCATTATCAGAACCAAAGACAATAAGCCTAAGGTGACAATACCAACAGTCCAGGAAGAGTGAGAAAAGTAGTTTCAAAACAAGAAGAAAGAAAATCAGATGTTTAACAAAAAACTTTTATGAGAAATGAACTGTGTGAAATATATTCAAGAGCTCTCAATAGTGGCTCATACCGAAGCCAAACAAAATGTAAACGTCCGACTAATAACTCCTCCTGCCCTTTCACCTACAAGGATCACCCTCCCAGCTTGCTGGAGAGTACTGGAGCGCGGAATTAGATCATAGCACAAAATGTCAGTGGACGCAGCAGTCTGCTGTGTGAGTCAATCCTAATTGAAAACTGCTTGCCTAATGGTGTGTAGGAGCGAACTGCAGACGCTGGTTTAAACCGAAGATAAGACACAAAGTGCTGGAGTAACTCAGCGGGACAGGCTGCATCTCCGGAGAGAAGGAATGAGCGACGTTTTGTGTCGAGACTACTACTAAATTATCTTCTTCTAAAGGAGGGGTCTCGACCTGAAACGTCATCCATTCCTTCTCCCCAGGGATGCTGTTTCCTTTATCATCATTACAATAGACAATAGACAATAGGTGCAGGAGTAGGCCATTCGGCCCTTCGAGCCAGCACCGCCATTCAATGTGATCATGGCTGATCATCCCCAATCGGTACCCCGTTCCTGCCTTCTCCCCATATCCCCTGACTCCGCTATTTTTAAGAGCCCTATCTAGCTCTCTCTTGAAAGCATCCAGAGAACCTGCCTCCACCGCCCTCTGAGGCAGAGAATTCCACAGACTCACCACTCTAGTGAGAAAAAATGTTGCCTCGTCTCCGTTCTAAATGGTTTACTCCTTATTCTTAAACTGTGGCCCCTGGTTACATTATTGCTTATCTTTCATTCCTTTGTTCCATATCTCTCTACATCACCGTCTATAGCTCTCGTTTCCCTCTCCCCTGAATCTCAGTCTGAAGAAGGGTCTCGACCCGAAACGTCACCCGTTCCTTCTCTCCAGAGATGCTGCCTGTCCCGCTGAGTTACTCCAGCTTTTTGTGTCTATCTCCGAATGGTGTGTTCGAGGGGACAAGGCACCTGCCACCTATTAGCTGACTGCCAGCCCGCGTGCAGCTGAGCGATTAGCTCTATATAAGCTGCTTTAGACACATGTTGCTCCAGAACTCACACTGTGCAGGCTGCGAAAAAAAAAACCCATTCAGCATCTGGCAACTGCCCAGAAAAATATACAAACGTCGAGAAGGGCCAAGGTCAGAATCTCGCCGGCACCTAATAAATGAGTCTCTGTTGGGTTTTATTCCGCAAATCTCTTGCTTTGCCGTGCACATGATGGGTGGCGTGCTTGGCCCGATCCTCAGTTGCAAATTCCTGACATTCCCAGAACTGGCTGGGATGGTGTGAGGAATCCCATTGGGGAAGAGGGGAGGGACGTGATCTGCAGTGTCCGTGAAGTGGGACGCTCATCCCTGCTGGAGATAGACAATAGACAATAGGTGCAGGAGTAGGCCATTCGGCCCTTCGAGCCTGCACCGCCATTCAATGCGATCATGGCTGATCATCCACAATCAGTACCCCGTTCCTGCCTTCTCCCCATATCCCCTGACTCCGTTATCTTGAAGAGCCCTATCTAGCTCTCTCTTGAAAGTATCCAGAGAACCGGCCTCCACTGCCCTCTGAGGCAGAGAATTCCACAGACTCACAGCTCTCTGTGAGAAAAATATGGGGCAGTGATAGGGTGCAAAGATTGAACAGAGGCCATCGATAACGTTCGGAAGGAACTGCAGATTTAGTTTTGTTTAGAGATACAGCACGGAAACAGGCCATTCGGCCCACCGAGTCTGCGCCGACCTGCGATCCCCGCACATTAACGGAATCCTACATGCACTAGGGACAATTTACACGTAAATCAAGCCAATTAACCTACAAACCTGTACGTATTTGTGGAAGGAAACCGAAGATTTCGGAGAAAACCCATGCGGGTCACGGGGAGAACGTACAAACTCCGTACAGACAGCACCTGTAGTCGGGATCGAACCGGGGTCTCCGACGCTGCAAGTGCTGTAAGGCAGCAACTCTACCGCTGCGCCACCGTACCGCCCACGTGGCAGGCCCACGCCCTGCAGGTGCTGGCTTAAACCAAAAATAGACACAAAATGCTGGAGTAACTCAGCGGGACAGGCAGTATCTCTGGAGAGAAAGGATGGGTCGAGACCCTACGCCGAAACATCACCCATTCCTTCTCTCCAGAGATGCTGTCCGTCCCGCTGAGTTACTGACAACATCAGGATCATTGGAGGGGTGAAAGAGCTTCAGTCTAGGTTAGGACGAGGTTGTTGTGGCGTTTCTCCGACAGATGCTGTGTGTGAATGGAAGGAGATGATGTTGGGTGGCCTCAGTGGCAACGACTCATTGGATCAAAGCACCAAGTGCCCTTGATCCAGCAATGATAGGGCTGGATGCAGACAAGAAGATACAGACCAAATTTAAACCTTTAAGCAAAATAATGGGACATAATTATCTCAGTGGCTCTCAATTATAAGCAATGAGCAGTGTCGGTGACCTCTTCTGAACTCCGCAAAAAGGTCGTGTGGGGGTCGAGTCGCCAACGTTCTCACTCCCAAATAAGGGACAAAAGGTCAAAATACGGGACAAATTCCCGACGGCAATTCGTTGACCGACTCGGCCGTGGCTGGGTGAATGATGAGTTGGCCCCGGGTGCTGGACTGCTGGGCCAGCTGAGGAGTTTTGGCCCGGGGGCCAAAAGTACGGCGCCCCATCCAACTCATGAACCGATGATCGGCCGTGAGAAGGAGGGGTGGTGGTGGTGGTGTCGGCGGTAAGCGAAGGTCTGAATGTCGGACAGCTGGCCCGGACTAAATGTGGGAGACTGAAGCCAGACTTGAGCAGTCACGCAGATGTGAGGCGTTGGTTAAAAGTGAGATTACAGGTTTGCGCAGAATCCCAGGGATTCCAGTCCTGGCGTGGGTGGGGGAAAACGTTTTCAAACTAAACTTGGGCAGATATCCAATGGAGGTGTCTGGTTCCTGTGCAGTGCACAACATTCCACAACCAACCCCGCCAAGCTAGTGAGCAGGAGAAGATCTTCATAAATCATAGGAGCAGAATTAGGCCATTCGGCCCATCGCGTCTGCTCTACAAGAGTAGACTTACACATAAAAAAAATGTATTGACAGTAAATCCTCTATTTCCATTTAGTTTAGTTTAGTTTCCTTTATTTATTGTCACGTGCTGCAGTACAGTTAAAAAAACTATACGTTAGGGTTTCGCCCAACACCTCAGCTCAGTTCGTATTAACCAACCTGATCTCCCGGTGGCTCAGCACTTCAACACCCCCTCCCATTCCCAATCTGACCTTTCTGTCCTGGGCCTCCTCCATTGCCAGAGTGAGGCCCAGTGCAGATTGGAGGAGCAGCACCTCATATTTCGCTTGGGTAGTTTACACCCCAGTGGGATGAACATTGACTTCTGTAATTTTAGATAGCCCTTGATCTCTCCCTCCTTCCCCTTTCCCTTCCCAGCTCTCCCATCAGCCTACTGTCTCCGCCTCTTCCATTCCTTTTCCTGCCCTCTCCCCCCCCCCCCCCTCCACCCCGACATCAGTCTGAAGAAGGGTCTCGACCCAAAGCGCCGCCTATTCCTCCTCTCCATGGATGCTGCCTGTCCCGCTGAGTTACTCCAGCACTTTTGTCTGCCTTAGAAATGTATAAAGTCGCTCCATTCACCTTCAGCTCGTGGCTTGCAATGGGGAAAAGTTGGGAGATAGGTATTGAAAATCCAGCAGAACTACCAATGTTTGGAGATTTGAAAAGTATGTTTATTTAATTTAGTTTAGTTTAGTTTGGGCCAAAGGGCGTGCTTCCACGCTGTAACTAAACCAAATTAACAATGACTGAATTAAGATTTAGAGGATATCACATCTGTCTCGGAGGAAGGTTTACGTGGTATATTTTACAGCCCGTTTTCCTCTTCTTTAGACATTTCCCCCGTTCATTTATATCTCTTCAAACCCAGGTTCAATGACTATTAAAGATAGACACAAAGTGCTGGAGTAACTCAGCCGGTCAAATTGACAATAGACAATAGACAATTGGTGCAGGAGTAGGCCATGTGACGCTTCTAGCCAGCACCGCCATTCAATGTGATCATGGCTGATCATCCCCAATCAGTACCACGTTCCTGCCTTCTCCCCATATCCCCTGACTCCGCTATTTTTAAGAGCCCTATCTAGCTCTCTCGTGAAAACATCCAGAGAACCTGCCTCCACCGCCCTCTGAGGCAGAGAATTCCACACTCACCACTTTCTGTGAGAAAAAGTGTTTCCTCGTCTCCGTTCTAAATGGCTTACTCCTTATTCTTAAACTGTGGCCCCTGGTTCTGGACTCCCCCAACATCGGGAACATGTTTCCTGCCTCTAGCGTGTCCAAGCCCTTAACAATCTTATATGTTTCACTGAGAAACATAAGTCAGGCAGCATCTCTGGAGGAAATGGATGGATAAGGGTGGGAGGTTTAGTTTAGTTTAGTTTATCATTGCCACGTGTTCTGAGGTCCAGTGAAAAGCTTCTTGCTGCATGCAATCCAGTCAATAAAAAACGATATATGATTAAATTCAGTTATACACAGTATACAGTCCACAGTGTACAGATACAGGATCAAAGAAATAACGTTTAGTGCTGATAAAGTCCGAATAAAGATAGTTCAAGGGCCTCCAATGAGGTAGATGGGAGTTCAGGACCGCTCTCTAGTTGGTGAGAGGATGGTTCAGTTGCCTGATAACAGATGGGAAGAAACTGTCCCTGAATCTGGAGTTGTGCGTTTTCACACTTCTGTACCTCTTACCTGATGGGAGAGGGGAGAAGAGGGAGTGACCTGGGTGAGACTGGTCCTTGATGATGCTGCTGGCCTTGCCGAGGCAGCGTGAGGTGTAGATGGCTGGCATTACAATCGTTACAATTTTTTAAATCTTTAATTCCACAGCAGCATTTCTTTACTCTTGTTAATCTACTCGATCATTTATCCCATATCGGTACACCGTGGACGGTATGACTGCAAATACGCAGAGTCTTCTGGCCGACAGGATAGCATGAAACTAAAAAGCTTTTCATTCTACCTCGGTACATGTAACAATGAAAACTAAACCAAACTTAGCAAACGTAGACCGGGCGATGAGGTAGATGAGAGTTCAGGACCGCTCTCTAGTTGGTGAGAGGATGGTTCAGTTGCCTGATAACAGATGGGAAGAAACTGTCGCTGGATCTGGAGGTGTGCGATTTCACACTTCTGTACCTCTTGCCTGATCGGAGAGGGGAGAAGAGGGAGTGGCCGGGGTGCGACTGGTCCTTGATGATGCTGCTGGCCTTGCCGAGGCAGCGTGAAGTGTAGATGGAGTCAATGAAAGGGAGGTTAGTTTGCGTGATGAGCGTATAGTATGTTTGATGTCAGTGAGAATATATTAGCTTTTAGTTATGAAGATAGACAAAAAATGCTGGAGTAACTCAGCGGGGCAGGCAGCATCTCTGCAGAGAAGGAACGGGTGGCGTTTCGAAGCGGGCCGAGTCTGAAGAAGGGTCTCGACCCGAAACGTCACCCATTCCTTCCCTCCAGAGATGTTGCCTGTCCCTGCTGAGTTCCTACAGCATTTTGTGTCCATCTCCAGCTCAAACCAGCATCTGCAGTTCCTTCCGACACATTAGTTTTTAGTTACAGCAGTTATTAATGATGGAGGAAATGAATGTGTACTCGTTGGGCCTCGGTGATCTCCACGCTGCATCTCTACAGTCTAAAGTAAATAACATGAATGTACATAGATAATTAGTAACTGTGTACTTACAGATGTCACTGAATACAGGTGTGGAAGCTTCTCCAAGCAAACTGGAAGCTCGAATGATCCAGAGCGCAGATGCCCATTGTCCAGCATTGAAAACCACTGTTGATAACCAAAGGATGGATATTTAATACCTCATAACAATATTGGAGCATAAATAACATTTCTGTTTAAGAAGGAACTGGAAAAATAGGTGACGTTTCGGGTCGAGACCCTTAAGTGACCCGAAACGTCACCTATTCCTTCGCTCCATAGATGCTGCCTCACCCGCTGAGTTTCTCCAGCATTTTCATTTATCATGGGTTAGTAGTGTGGCCATTAGAATGTTACAATTAAAGCCTTTGATCACAAGAGGAAGCAAAATCAGAAATTCAACCATCTCACCAAGATATGCCATCAATGGGGGTTTCAAATGCCATGCATTGTGTACAGACTGTAACCAATGACTGTTTTGCTTCATGGATGAATGAGTGAATGAATGAATGAATGAATGAATGAATGAATGAATGAATGAATGAGTGAATGAATGAATTAATGAATTAATTAATTAATTAATTAATGAGTGAATGCTTTCTCTATCTTAAACATGATACGTGCCTTACAATATCTAACTTTGGATGAGGTGCTTGTCCGTCTGGGGACCCGCTGGTCCAGACCCGCCTCTCTGTCCAAGCCCCTGAGCCCTGCCAGACAGCTTGCCACCTCTGGCAGCAAGTTCTACCTTCATCATCACCATCAATCCTGCTTTCTATTTAACATTCGACTTCAGAATGTTTGAATTTTGTTGAGGAGCCGCAAGCCCATCTCATCGATGGGACGGTGGTGGAGAGAGAGGGGAAAAAAAGGGAATTCCTGGGCGTGCGCATATGATCTCCAAAGATCTGTCCTGGACCCAGCACTGGGCCAATCGTCAAAAACAGCCCATCAACGCCTCGGCTTCCTTAGAAGTTTGAGGAGATTCAGTTTGTCAACGATTACACTCTTGGACTTCTGCAGGTGTACAGCAGGGAACATCTTGACTGGTTGCATCATTTGTCTGGTTCGGCAACTCGAACGCCCAGGAACAAAGAAGATCGCAATAGGTGGTGAACACTGCAGGGATCTACAGGAGTCGCTGCCTCAAAATGGCAGCCGGCATCATCACAGACCCACCAGATTACACACACATTTATCTACACACACATATATACACACACACACACATACACACACACAGTATTCATACACACACAGCACACATACACACACACAGCACACATACACACACAAAGCACACATACACACACATATATATATATACACACATATACACACACACACACATATATATATATACACACACATATACACACACACACACACACACACACATATATATATATATATATATATATATATATATATATATATATATATATATACACACACTCACATATATAGAAACATAGAAACATAGAAATTAGGTGCAGGAGTAGGCCATTCGGCCCTTCGAGCCTGCACCGCCATTCAATATGATCATGGCTGATCATCCAACTCAGTATCCCGTACCTGCCTTCTCACCATACCCTCTGATCCCCTTAGCCACAAGGGCCACATCTAACTCCCTCTTAAATATAGCCAATGAACTGGCCTCGACTACCCTCTGTGGCAGGGAGTTCCAGAGATTCACCACTCTCTGTGTGAAAAAAGTTCTTCTCATCTCGGTTTTAAAGGATTTCCCCCTTATCCTTAAGCTGTGAATATACACGCACATATATATATACACACTCACATATACACACACACATACATACACACATACATATTTTATACACACACACACAGCACATATACATACACATATATATGTATATACATACACACATATATGCACATACACATATACATATACACACATATACGTACACACGCATGCACACACACACAGATATATATATATAGAATGTAGACACAAAATGCTGGAGTAACTCAGCGGGACAGGCAGCATCTCTGGAGAGAAGGAATGGGTGACGTTTCGGGTCGAGACCCTTCTTCAGTCTGATATATATGGGCTTTGGGTTTTTGTGTTGTATATTATGGTGTGTACAGAATACTATGTCCACTAATCTGTTGTGCTGCTGCAAGTAAGAATTCCATTGTTCTGTTTTCCGGGACATATGACAATAAAACACTTTCGACTCTTTCTTCACTGTAGTTGACTTGACTATTTCAGCTTACATTACATAGAAACATAGAAAATAGGTGCAGGAGTAGGCCATTCGGCCCTTCGAGCCTGCACCGCCATTCAATATGATGATGGCTGATCATCCAACTCAGTATCCTGTACCTGCCTTCTCTCCATACCCGCCGATCCCTTTAGCCACAAGGGCCACATCTAACTCCCTCTTAAATATAACCAATGAACTGTGGCCTCAACTTTACCATTTAGGTTCACCATTTAAACCTCAGGAGAGACTTCCATCTTCTCAATGACATCAACCTTCGTTCTATTTCCATCCCATCCTCACTTCTCTGCGTTGAAGATCTGCTTTTAATTTATAGACCTCCGTCGCCTGGTGCTGCAAATTCCAAAGATTCCAGCGCTCTGCCTGTAGACGTTTCTCCTGATATTTGCCCAATATGGTCAAACCCTTATTTTGTGACAATGGCCATTAGTTCTAGTCTGTCTGGCCAGGAGGAACAGCATCGGGACATTTACAAGTTTTTTGGTGCATTTTATACATTTCAGTAAAGTCAGCCCTCATTCTTTTAAACTCTATTGATCGAATGCAATACCACCGAATGATTCCTCATATTACTGCCTATCTTAAGGGCCTGTCCCACGAGCATGCGACTGCATGCGGTGAGCGCGACATAACGTGGTTGCTTGAGCCGTACGGCCTCGCGGGGCCGGTCCCACTTCGATCGCTGGAGCCGTATGGAGTTGTGCGGAGCTGATCCCGACATCGCGCGGGGCTCCGAAAAACCGACCGTGTTCAAAGATTCCGCGCGGCAACGGCCTGTCGCCCCACAACCACATTGAGGCCGTACGCACCGCCTCGACGGGCGTACTCAGCGTCTCGAAGCTGTACTCAGCGTCTTGACGGCGTACACCTAGCACGTGGCGTTGCGCGATGACGTCACCGTCAGGCGTGCCATTGCGTGATGATGTAACCGCCCGACGCCATGCGACGTCCAAATTCAGTCGGCCTGCCTCCTGTCCAGCTGATTGGTGAGTATGATGTCGGGACCAGCTCCGCACAACTCCAGACGGCTCCGCGCTTGGAAGTGGGACCGGCCCCGCGAGGCCGTACGCCTCAAGCCACCACGTTTGGTCGCGCCAGACGCATGCAATCGCATGCTGGTGGGACAGGCCCTTAGTTTAACCCATTTCTTTTCTCCAGAGATGCTGTCTGAACCGCTGAGTTACTCCAGTTTTTTTGTGTCTATCTTCGGTTTAAACCAGCATCTGCAGTTTCTTCCTGCACATTTAGTTTAGTTTAGTTCAGAAGAATATAGGGATATGGGGGAAAAGCAGGAACGGGCTACTGAATTTGGATGTAGACAAAAATGCTGGAGAAACTCAGCGGGTGCAGCAGCATCTATGGAGCTAAGGAAATAGGCAACGTTTCGGGCTGAAACCCAAAGGAAACAGGCAACGTTTCGGGTCGAAACCCAAAGGGTTTTGGCCCGAAACGTTGCCTATTTCCTTCACTCCATAGATGCTGCTGCACCCGCTGAGTTTCACCAGCACTTTTGTCTACCTTCGATTTTCCAGCATCTGCAGTTCCTTCTTAAACACTGAATTTGGATGATCAGCCACGATCATACCGAGTGGCGGTGCTGGCGCGAAGGGCCGAATGGCCTCCTCCTGCACCTATTTTCTATGTTTCTAAGATCGGTTCCGACCCGAAACGTCACCTCTGTTTTTTTCTCCGGAGATACTGCCTGACCCGTTGAGTTACTCCAGCATTTTGTGTCTAAAGAAAACGAAAACTTTCCAAGTGCGTTCGTTCTAAGTTCAATTAATTTTGTCATTTCCACATTAACTAATTCTAATTATTTCCAGGAAGTATCGCTTTCAATGACCAAGTGAAACATTCTAATTAGGAAGCATATTTTATATAATTAGCTCCAAGTTGCCATGGAGACCAGCTGGGGGGGGGGGGGGAAGTAGATTTAAATGTCAAGCTGAAAGGCAGATCATGTCACAATTCAAAAGAACTGCTTCGTAAATGGTTTTATGTATAGTGACAACTGTTGCTATTGTCCAGTGTTAATCCTCATCGGAAGAAGCCCTGATCCCGTTTATATATAAAACCGTTCTCCATATTCATGCCCAGATTAGTTTTCTGACTCCGAAATGGGATGTCATCGGAACACTCTCTCGTCTCATGTTACACATTCTAATTAAGGCAGAAGGGGTTTCTAAATATAAGCCAAGGCACAACAAACTCAGCTAACAGCTCGGAAAGATACAGGGTAAGGAAGAGTTCGGTGATGAACACAAAGTTCCGGAGTAACTCAGCGGATCGAGCAGCATCTCTGGAGGAAAAGGATGGGTGACGTTTCGGGTCTGGACCCTTCTTCAGACAAGCGGAAGAGAGATTCTTCAAAGTTGGCATTCATTGAGGAGGTTTCGCTGTGGAGTGAGACAAAATGTCGACACAGAAGAACTTTGTGCGCAGGAAGGAACTGCAGGCGCAAGGTTTAAACCAAAGATGGACACAAAAATGCTGGAGTAACTCAGCCGGACAGGCAGCGTCTGTGGGGAGAAGGAACGGGTGACGTTTCGGGGTCGAGACCCTTTCTTCAGACTGAAAGAAATAGACGATGATGTGGAGAGATGTGGAAGAAATGAACGAAAGATAAGCAAAAAAAAATAACAGCAGCTTTTTGTTCCCATCTCGCTACAGCTGACGATGACCTGTTTCCTTCATCATTGGGGCCTAGCGTCGGCAGCGATACCTCGCGGGTCGACCCACGGCCGACGGTCGATGGGAGCGTGGGGGGGACTGCCGTGATGGAGGAGGGGGGATATCAATGGACAATTGGGGGGGGAGAACCTAGGACAATGGGGACCCCAACGTGGGGGAACCGCTGTGTGGGGGGAGGGGGGACAAAAGGAGGAGCCGGCGTGCTTTGTAACGTTGTCAGCGTCGTAGATGGCCGCTATTTGTATACATCGGGTACGCAGCGAAGAATGTCACCGTGCCTAGTCACATGTGACAATAAAGGGCCTGTCCCACTTACGCAACTTTTTCGGTGACTGCCGGCACCCGTCCTAGGACGCCGAAAAATTTCAACATGTTGAAAATCCAGCGATGACCAGAAAGACTCTTTGGAGACCTCTCACGACCATACAGGTCTAATAAAATAATATTTACACATCAAATACCTATTCCTTGGTGGCACCAGTGATGTGACTTTGGCCACGTTAATGTATCAGCCACTGCTGTTAGCTGAGGGTTATTTGTCGGCAATAGGGTGGCACAGTGGCCCAGCTGGTAGAACTGCTGCTTCGCGGCGCCAGAGGCTCGGGTTCCATCGCGAGCTCGGCTGCTGTCAGTGTGGAGTTTGCACGTTCTCCCTGTGACCTTTTGTGGGGGTTTCCTCCCACAACTCCCAAAGAGGTTGCGGGTTTTCGTAGGTTAATCGGCCTCTGCGAACCGACCAGAAACGTCACCTATTCCTTTTCTCCAGAGATGCTGCCTGACCCGCTGAGTTACTCCAGCACTTAGTGTCTTTAATCACGTAGAACCTCATGGGTGCCAGCTCCAATGAACAAAGATATGCACAGATAGAGCAAGGGAAATGAGCCGTTATAGTTTAGTCAGAAGGTCAGAGGTAGAGTTGCTGCCTTACAGCGCTTGCAGCGCCAGAGACCCGGGTTCGATCCCGACTACGGGCGCTGGCTTTCTCTAAGATCTTTGGTTTCCTCCCGCACTCCAAAGACGTACAGGTATGCAGGTTAATTGGCTTGGCATGAATGTAAAGTGTGTTTAGGGTAGTGTGCGGGGATTGCTGGTCGGCACGGACTCGGTGGGCCGAAGGGCCTGTTTCCACCCAGTATCTCTAAACTGAACTAAACCAAGACAACTTTATAAACTGTTCAAAAGGGAACTGCAGATGCTGGAATATCGAAGGTACACAAAATGCTGGGGAAACTCAGCGGGTGCAGCTGCACCCGCTGAGTTTCCCCAGCATTTTGTGTACCAACTTTATAAACTATTCTTTGGTGACCTTTTAGCCTGGTCACTCAGTACAAACCCGGGCCCTGCTGAGGAGAAGTTACTACTGCGATTTACGAACTGCCAGACAGGCCTTCACTGACATTTACACCAGCTCGACAGAACTCTGTGACTCCCCAAACTAGCCCTGGTCGCAAGTATTTCGGATCCTAATCTGCATCACAAAAGAACTGCAGATGCTGGTTTAAACCGAAAATAGACACAGAAAGTTGTAGTCACAGGCAGCGTCTCTGGAGAGAAGGAATGGGTGACATTTCGGGTCTGAAGTAGGGATTCGACCCAAAACGTCACTCAGTCTGAAGAAGGGTTTCGGCCCGAAACGTTGAATATTTCCTTCGCTCCATAGATGCTGCTAGTTAATGTGGAAATTACAAAATTAATTGAACTTAGAACGAACGCACTTGGAAAGTTTGCAAACTTCATCGTTTTCTTTAGACACAAAATGCTGGAGTAACTCAACGGGTCAGGCAGTATCTCCGGAGAAAAAAACAGGTGACGTTTCGGGTCGGAATCGATCTTAGAAACATAGAAAATAGGTGCAGGAGGAGGCCATTCGGCCCTTCGTGCCAGCACCGCCACTCGGTATGACCGTGGCTGATCATCCAAATTCAGTGTTTAAGAAGGAACTGCAGATGCTGGAAAATCGAAGGTAGACAAAAGTGCTGGTGAAACTCAGCGGGTGCAGCAGCATCTATGGAGTGAAGGAAATAGGCAACGTTTCCTGTTAATCGACGTTGCCTGTTTCCTTTGGGTTTCAGCCCGAAACGTTGCCTATTTCCTTCGCTCCATAGATGCTGCTGCACCCGTTGAGTTTCTCCAGCACTTTTGTCTACCTTCGATTTTCCAGCATCTGCAGTTCCTTCTTAAACCCATTCCTTCTCTCCAGAGATGCTGCCTGTCCCGCTGAGTTACTCCAGCTCTTTGTGTCCATCTACAGTGACCTCAGGTTTTGGTTACTATCGACCTCCGTGTGTTTTTACTGTTTTACTTTTTGTTAATTAAGTTCACACACCCTTGCAGGACGAGCAGGATTAACGACACTCACATTCCACTCGTAAACGTGGGAGACAAATGATCCTGTTTTACAAGGAGTTCGCTGCGAGGAATGTCCCGCCAGATTCCTGCAGCTTAAAATGGATCAAAATGGTTTGCTTTCCGAACCCATACAATCCACAGGCATCCTCTGATTGAGCCGAGGGAAACTAGTTCCTCTCATCCTGGCCTTAGCGTGTCCAAACCCTTAATAGAGAGAATGGAGCAGCTGGGCTTGTACACTCTGGAGTTTAGAAGGATGAGAGGGCATCTTATTGAAACATATAGGATTATTAAGGGTTTGGACACGCTAGAGGCAGGAAACATGTTCCTGATGTTGAGGGAGTCCAGAACCAGGGGCCACAGTTTAAGGATAAGGGGTAAGCCATTTAGAACGGAGACGAGGAAACAAATTTTCACACAGTTGTGAGTCTGTGGAATTCGTTGCCTCAGAGGGCGGTGGAGGCCGGTTCTCTGGATACTTTCAAGAGAGAGCTAGATAGGGCTCTTAAAGATAGCGGAGTCAGGGGATATGGGGAGAAGGCAGGAACGGGGTACTGATTGGGGATGATCAGCCATGATCACATTAAATAGCGGTGCTGGCTCGAAGGGTTGAATGGCCTACAAGCCCAGCTGCTCCATTCTCTCAGCACATGACAGTCCCGCCATCCCGGGAATTAACCTTGTAAAACCTACGCTGCACTCCCTCAATAGCAAGAATGTCCTTCCTCAAATTGAGGGACCAAAACTGCACACAATACTCCAGGTGTGGTCTCACCAGGGCTCCGTACAACTGCAGAAGGACCTCTTTGCTCCTATACTCGATTCCTCTTGTTATAAAGGCCTCGTGTTATAATGGTCAGTATGGGCTCGGTGGGCCGAAGGGCCCGTTTCCCTTGCTCTATCATTCAATCAATCCAGCAATGCTCTTGTGCTGAGTGGCCTGCAATGGCCAGTGAGTGCTTGGCGATGGTGCGGGTACTTACACTGTAGCCCACTGGAACCTCTGGAGCCTCCTGGGTCTGTTTGGGCTGACAGTTCACGTGGTAGAAGGTGAAGAGCAGATGATGCTTCTCATTGAGGTTGGAAGGCAGCTTCATCTTCACCTCCTCGTAGAAGAATGGAGACCTGACAAGAGAGTTAATACCATCGGCCAAGGATCAAGACATCATTCAGTAGTGGGTGGACAAAAATGCTGGAGAAACTCAGCGGGTGAGGTAGCATCTATGGAGCGAAGGAATAGGTGACGGTTCGGGTCGAGACCCGGAAGGGTCTCGACCTGAAACGTCACCTATTCCTTCGCTCCATAGATGCTGCCTCACCCTTAAGGATCTCAACCTGAAACGTCACCTATTCCTTCGCTCCATAGATGCTGCCTCACCCTTAAGGATCCCAACCTGAAACGTCACCTATTCCTTCGCTCCATAGATGCTGCCTCACCCTTAAGGATCCCAACCCGAAACGTCACCCATTCCTTCGCTCCATAGATGCTGCCTCACCAGCTGAGTTTCCAGAAGGGTCTCGACCCGAAACATCACCTATTTCCTTTGCTCCAGAGATGCTGCCTCACCCGCTGAGTTTCTCCAGCATTTTTGTCTAACCTCGATTTTTCCAGCATCTGCAGTTCTTTCTTAATCATTCAGTAGTGGGAGGATTTTTTAAAGCAATCTTATACCGAAACGTCACCTGTCCCATCGCTACATAGATGCTGCCTCACCCGCTGCGTTTCTGCAGCATTTTTGTCTACCTACGATTTTTCCAGCATCTGCAGTTCTTTCTTAATCATTCGGTAGTGGGAGGATTTAACGCAATCTTATACACTTACAAGACTATGGGGAAAGTGAAGTGAGCGGGAATTTTTCGTTTAGTTTAGAGATGCAGCTCGTAAACAGGCCCTTCGGCCCACCGGGTCCGTGCCGACCAGCATATTAACACCATCCAACACACACTAGGGACAATTTTTTACATTTACCAGACCAATTAACCTACAAACCTGTACGTCTTTGGAATGTGGGAGGAAACGGATGATCTCGGAGTAAACCCACGCAGGTCACGGGGAGAACGTACAAACTCCGTACAGGCAGCACCCGTAATCGGGATCGTACCCGGGTTTCCGGCGCCGCATTCGCTGTAAGGCAGCAACTCTACCGCTGCCCCACCGTAACCGCCTTGTAAATATCCACTGACTTGGCCACACATGTTTTGTGTGCAATACAAAGATATTCACTGTACGTGTGACAATAGGGTAGAAATCGATCAATAATGCCCACTAGAGCTCACTAGTTTCCCTGGTCTGAAACATAGAAAATAGGTGCAGGAGGAGGCCATTCGGCCCTTCGAGCCAGCACCATTCGCCATTCATTGCGATCATGGCTGATCGTCCCCTATCAATAACCCGTGCCTGCCTTCTCTCCATATCCCTTGACTCCACTAGCCCCTAGAGCTCTATCTAACTCTCTCTTAAATCCATCCAGTGACTTGGCCTCCACTGCCCTCTGTGGCAGGGAATTCCACAAATTCACAACTCTCTAGGTGAAAAAGTTTTTTCTCACCTCAGTCTTAAACGACCTCCCCTTTATTCTAAGACTGTGGCCCCTGGTTCTGGACTGGCCCAACATTGGGAACATTTTTCCTGCATCTAGCCTGTCCAGTCCTTTTATAATTTTATATGTTTCTATAAGATTCCCTCTCATCCTTCTAAACTCCAGTGAATACAAGCCTAGTCTTTTCAATACTTTCCTCATATGACAGTCCCGCCATCTCAGGGATCAATCTGGTGAACCTACGCTGCACTACCTCAATCACAAGGATGTCCTTCCTCAAATTTGGAGACCAAAACTGTGCACAATGTCTGCTGGCAGATTGTTCCAGGCATCCAACACTTGTCCTACACATCTCCTTTAAACTTTCCCCCGCTGATCTTAAAGTTGCGGGGGGCGGGGGAAGCACGGTGGCTCAGTGGTGGAGTGGGAATGTTCTCAGCCAAAGCTCGGGCGCTGGCAGTTTCTACGCTGCTTCTGTGCTGAGGCCACAGTGGTCAGACTACAGGACGCTGAGCTCAATCCACACAGGGAAGAGGATTCCATCTCTTACGCACGCACAACACAGTCCCCAGCTCTCCTCCCTGATGCATACTTGCTGTGGTAAGCCACCGGAGTGTAGCACTCGTTCATGTATTCGGCGTATCCAGACTTTCCAAAGATGACCTGGAAGACAAATAGTTTCTCATCACGTCATCAGTAACTTCAACAAAGGTTTCACTTCGACTGCCAGGGACTAGTTTTGATGGAATTCACCAACGTAACCTGGCGACAACCTACGACAGCACCTACGTCAACCTATGGCAACACAAATTGTCGCCACTGTCGCCAAAAAATGTTCAACATGTTGAAAATAGACAATAGACAATAGGCGCAGGAGTAGGCCATTCGAGCCAGCACCGCCATTCAATGTGATCATGGCTGATCATCCCCAATCAGTACCCCATTCCTGCCTTCTCCCCATGTCCCCTGACTCCATTATTTTTAAGAGCCCTATCTTGCTCTCTCTTGAAAGCGTCCAGAGAACCGGCCTCCACCGCCCTCTGAGGCAGAGAAAATTTTGCGGCAGTCTCCCAAAATATCGCCTACGTGGGACAGGCCCACCTGTACGAATCTATCTATCTCCACTTTAAAATTCTCCGTGGACTTGGCCTCCACAGCCTTCTGTCACGCAGCAACAATGGGGAGAGGCCGTGAGGTGGAATAGACAAACTATCAGATGGGGTGTAACAGAAAGGGTGGGCGGAGAGGCAGGGACAGGAGAGGTAGCTTGAAACCGTGGTTGAAGGGAGGGGCGGGGGTTGTTGGAGAGAGCATCTATACGGAGAGGAGAAGGGATCACAGTCTAGGAAGCAACACTTGTAATTACATCACAATAGACAGAGGACATAGGATTAAGGTGAAGGGGAAAAGATTTAATAGGAATCTGAGGGGTAACCTCTTCACATAAAGGGTGGTGGGTGTATGGAACAAGCTGCCAGAAGAGGGGGTTGAGGCAGGGACATTTAAGAAACAGTTAGACAGGTACATGGATAAAAAATGCTGGAGAAACTCAGCGAGTGAGGCAGCATCTATGGAGAAAAGGAAATAGGCAACGTTTCGGGTCGAAACCCTTCTTCAGACTGATGTGAGGGTGGGTGGGGGCGGGAGGAGGAAAGGAAGAGGTTTCACCGAAACGTTGCCTATTTCCTTCGCTCCATAGATGCTGCTGCACCCGCTGGGTTTCTCCAGCATTTTTGTCTACCTTCAATTTTCCAGCATCTGCAGTTCTTTCTTAAACATAGATAGGACAGGTTTGGAGGAATAAAGACCAAATATGGGCAGGTGGGACTAGTGTAGTTGGGGCAGGTTGTAGGCCGAAAGGCCTGTTTCCCTGTTGTATGATTCTCTATGACTCTAATACCAGATCAGTTCTGATCAGATAGACCAGGTAACTTCAGTCTAGCTGACAGATGAGGACATGGTGATGTTTTAGTTGTCAGCATAAGGTCATAAGTGATAGGAGCAGAATTAGGCCATTCAGCCCATCAAGTCTACTCCGCCATTCAATCATGGCTGATCTAACCTAACCTCATTCTCCTGCCCTCTCCCCCTAATCTCTGACACCCGTACTAATCAAGAATCTATCCATCTATGCCTTAAATATATGCACTTGGCCACTACAACCTTCTGTGGCAAAGAATTCCACAGATTCACCACCCTCTGACTAACGGAATTCCTCCTTATTTCCTTCCGAAAGGAATGTCCTGTAATTCTGAGGCTGTGACATCTAGTCCTGGACTCTCCCACGAGTGCAAAAACATCCTCTCCACATCCACTCTATCCGGGCTTTTCACTATTCTGTACATTTCAATGAGGTTCCCCCCCCCCACACCCCTTCATCTTTCTAAACTCCAGCGAGTGCAGGCCCAGGGCTGTCAAAAGCTCATCGTACATCAACCCACTCGTTCCTGGGATAATTCTCGCAAACCTCCTCTGGATCCTCTCCAGAGCCAGCACATCCTTCCTCAGATATGGTGCCCGAAATTGCTCACAATACTCCGGAACAAGGGGTCACAGTTTGAGGATAAGAGGGAAATCTTTTAGGACCGAGATGAGAAAAAAAAAATTTCACACAGAGAGTGGTGAATCTGTGGAATTCTCTGTCACAGAGGGTGGTTGAGGCCAGTTCATTGGCTATATTTACCATAGAAACATAGAAAATAGGTGCAGTAGGCCATTCGGCCCTTCAAGCCTGCACCGCCATTCAATATGATGATGGCTGATCATCCAACTCAGTATCCTGTACCTGCCTTCTCTCCCTTTAGCCACAAGGGCCACATCTAACTCCCTCTTAAATATAGCCAATGAACTGGCCTCAACTACCTTCTGTGGAAGAGAATTCCACAGATTCACCACTCTCTGTGTGAAAAATGTTTTCTCATCTCGGTCCTAAAAGATTTCCCCCTTATCCTTAAATGTTCCTTAAATTCCCTTAAGAGGGAGTTAGATGTGGCTAAAGGGATCAGGGGGTATGGAGAGAAGGCAGGTACAGGATACTGAGTTGGATAATCAGCCTTGATCATATTGAATGGCGGTGCAGGCTCGAAGGGCCGAATGGCCTCTACTCCTGCACCTGTTTTCTATGTTTCTATGAATGCGGCCCGACCACCATGCGGCCTGTCCATGCATCTTTGAACCCCTGCACCACGACTACACGCACGGCCCCTACAGGACGCAGCGCTGACCACTGGCGCGCTCCTCACCGGTAAGGCACTGTCCGGTCCCTCTCCGCCCAAGAACTGGATCTTCACCGTGATGTTCCGCGCCGAGCCTTGCCGGTTGGAGAAATTGAGGAACTGGGGGTAGATGTAGAGGAGATTCCTACAAAACAAAAACAGACAACATCGATAAATTTAAGGCTGTGACGATATCATCGGCGTTCAGACTCAAGAGCGCTTTTATCGTCAACTGTTAATACCATCGGCCAAGGATCAAGATATCGTTCAGTAGTGGGTACACAAAAATGCTGGAGAAACTCAGCGGGTGAGGCAGCATCTATGGAACGAAGGAATAGGTGACGGTTCCTCATTCGTTGATTGAAGAAGATTTGGCCGCGCCATTCATATATGATGCAGCACAGTCATTTCGATGTGGGTTTAAACCCAGTGGGTCCCCTGAAAGAATCAACGTTGAGTCTCAGCATCAAAGTTGAGTGTGACAGTCTCCAGAGATGCTGCTTGACCTGCTGAGTTACGCCAGCACTTTATGTCTATCTTGCGTTTGTTATGTTTGAGAAATGTGATTTAAAAACATATATATTGGATGAGATGATTGGCAGTGTTCAATTCCTTGCCAATTAGAATAATTTTATTCAGTTGGTCTAGTTAAAGAAATATGATGTCTGAAAGTTACAGAAAAGTACAAAGGATTTAATCATTAAGAAAGAACTGCAGATGCTGGAAATATCGAAGGTAGACAAAAATGCTGGAGAAACTCAGCGGGTGAGGCGGCATCTATGGAGCGAAGGAATAGGTGACATTTCGGGTCGAGACCCGCAAGGGTAAGGGTCTCGACCCGAAACGTCACCTATTCCTTCGCTCCATAGATGCTGCCTCACCCTTAAGGGTCTCGACCCGAAACGTCACCTATTCCTTCGCTCCATAGATGCTGCCTCACCCTTAAGGGTCTCGACCCGAAACGTCACCTATTCCTTCGCTCCATAGATGCTGCCTCACCCTTAAGGGTCTCGACCCGAAACGTCACCTATTCCTTCGCTCCATAGATGCTGCCTCACCCTTAAGGGTGTTGACCTGAAACATCACCTATTCCTTCGCTCCATAGATGCTGCCTCACCCTTAAGGGTCTCGACCCGAAACGTCACCTATTCCTTCGCTCCATAGACGCTGCCTCACCCGCTGAGTTTCTCCAGAATTTTTTGTCTACCTTCGATTTTTCAAGCATCTGGAGTGCTTTCTTAGGCACTAGACGATAATAGTGCAAGGTCAAAAATAATGCCCCCAAATCTATCTAGGGTCAAGGACCAGTCTCACCACGGTCACTCCCTCTTCTCCCCTCTCCAGTCAGGCAAGAGGTACAGAAGTGTGAAAACGCACACCTCCAGATTCAAGGACAGTTTCTTCCCAGCTGTTATAAGGCAATTGAACCATCCTACCACAACCAGAGAGCGGTGGCTGAACGACTATCCACCTCTTCGATGAGCCTCGGACTATCCTTGATCGGACTTTGCTGCCTCTACCTTGCACTAAATGTTATTCCCTTGTCATGCATCTGTACTCTGTAAATGGATCGATTGGAATCATGTGTAGGAAGGAACTGCAGATGCTGGTTTAGAAACATAGAAACATAGAAAATAGGTGCAGGAGTAGGCCATTCGGTCCTTCGAGCCTGCACCGCCATTCAATATGATCATGGCTGATCATCCAACTCAGTATCCTATACCTGCCTTCTCTCCATACCCCCTGATCCCTTTAGCCACAAGGGCCACATCTAACTCCCTCTTAAATATAGCCAATGAACTGGCCTCAACTACATTCTGTGGCAGAGAATTCCAGAGATTCACCACTCTCTGTGTGAAAAATGTTTTCCTCATCTCAGTCCTAAAAGATTTCCCCCTTATCCTTAAACTGTGACCCCTTGTTCTGGACTTCCCCAACATCGGGAACAATCTTCCTGCATCTAGCCTGTCCAACCCCTTAAGAATTTTGTAAGTTTCTATAAGATCCCCCCTCAATCTTCTAAATTCTAGCGTGTACAAGCCGAGTCTATCCAGTCTTTCTTCACATGAAAGTGCTGACATCCCAATCTGGTGAACCTTCTCTGTACTCCCTCTATGGCAAGAATGTCTTTCCTCAGATTAGGAGACCAAAACTGTACGCAATACTCCAGGTGTGGTCTCACCAAGACCCTGTACAACTGCAGTAGAACCTCCCTGCTCCTATACTCAAATCCTTTTGCTATGAATGGCGACAGATGGCACAATGGGCTAAGTGTTCGGCTGGCAACCTGAAGGTGGCCGGTTCGAATCCTGCTTGGAGTGTGTACTGTCGTTGTGTCCTTGGGCAAGACACTTCACCTACCTTTGCCTGGGACTAGAGACGGAAATTAGCTACTGATTGGCTACAATCTCGCATATTTACATGCAAATGTTCATTAATATGCACTGTCCCTATAAACAAATTATATATATATATGAAAGCTAACATACCATTCGCTTTCTTCACTGCCTGCTGCACCTGCATGCCTACTTTCAATGACTGGTGTACCATGACACCCAGGTCTCATTGCATCTCCCATTTTCCTAATCAGCCACCATTCAGATAAAAGTCTACTGTCCTGTTTGCCACCAAAGTGGATAACTTCACATTTATCCACATTATACTGCATCTGCCATGCATTTGCCCACTCACCCAGCCTATCCAAGTCACCTTGCAGCCTCCTAGCATCCTCCTCACAGCTTTAAACCGAAGATAGACACAAAATGCTGGAGTAACTCAGCAGGGACAGGCAGCATCTCTGGGGAGAAGGAATGGGTGACGTTTTCGGGTGGAGAACCCTCATGTATTGCCTTTCCGCTGGCTGGTCAGCACGCAACAAAAGCTTGTGGACAATAAACGGAACTGAACTGAAGAGATGTCCCATCAGACTTGTCCCAGAGCTGGAGCAGAGAGCTACTGTACAGTACATGCCTCTGATCTCCCCGCTGACTGTAGCAACAGCTCGAGAGATTCTGGCAAACTTCCAGATCCCCCCCCCCAAAACTCCCAACCTAACAGACAAAAACACTTTAAATAAATCAGTGAGACTTGAGTTACAGACAGAACTCTGCGTGAATGAAATTATTACTGCGGGACTATTAAATTAATTTATTTATGACGCTCGTTTAAACTAATAACAATGTAGTCTTACTGCCGTTTGGATTGCAGGCTGGCTCCTGCCTGGCTGGCTGGAGAAACTCAGCGGGTGAGGCAACATCTATGGAGCGAAGGAATAGGTGACGGTTCGGGTCGAGACCCGGAAGGGTCTCGACCCGAAACGTCACCTATTCCTTCGCTCCATAGATGCTGCCTCACCCGCTGAGTTTCCAGAAGGGTCTCGACCCGAAACGTCACCTATTCCTTCGCTCCATAGATGCTGCCTCACCCGCTGAGTTTCCAGAAGGGTCTCGACCCGAAACGTCACCTATTCCTTCGCTCCATAGATGCTGCCTCACCCGCTGAGTTTCTCCAGAATTTTTTGTCTACCTTCAATGTTGTTTACCTGGATACTTAGTGTGGGAGGGAACTGCAGATGCTGGTTTAAACCGAAGGTAGACGCACAAAAAGCTGGAGTAGCTCAGCGGGGGCAGGCAGCAGCTCTGGAGAGAAGGAATGGGTGACGTTTTCGGGCCGAGACCTTGAAGGGTGAAAATGAGGACAGGGGAAGTAGTACTGAGAGTCATTCATGTGTGAAGAATGACCTCCATTCAGTGTATCAGATCTGATATCATTCATAGAAACATAGAAACATAGAAAATAGGTGCAGGAGTAGAGGCCATTTGGCCCTTCGAGCCTGCACCGCCATTCAATATGATCATGGCTGATCATCCAACTCAGTATCCTGTACCTGCCTTCTCTCCATACCCCCTGATCCCTTTAGCCACAAGGGCCACATCTAACTCCCTCTTAAATATAGCCAATGAACTGTGGCCTCAACTACATTCTGTGGCAGAGAATTCCAGAGATTCACCACTCTCTGTGTGAAAAATGTTTTTCTCATCTCGGTCCTAAAAGATTTCCCCCTTATCCTTAAACTGTGACCCCTTGTCCTGGACTTCCCCAACATCGGGAACAATCTTCCTGCATCTAGCCTGTCCAATCCCTTAAGAATTTTGTAAGTTTCTATAAGATCCCCCCTCAATCTTCTAAATTCTAGCGAGTACAAGCCGAGTCTATCCAGTCTTTCTTCATATGAAAGTCCTGACATCCCAGGAATCAGTCTGGTGAACCTTCTCTGTACTCCCTCTATGGCAAGAATGTCCTTCCTCAGATTAGGAGACCAAAACTGTACGCAATACTCCAGGTGTGCCAAAACTGTACGCAACACTCCAGGTGTGGTAGCTGATGACCTGATAGCTCATAAGTTCATAAATTCGAGGAGCAGAGTTAGGCCAATCGGCCCATCAAGTCTACTCCGCCATTCAATCGTGGCTGATCCTTCTTTCCCTCTCAATCCCATTCTCTTGCCTTCTCCCCATAACCCCTGAAGCCCTTACTAATCAAGAATCTATCAATCTCAGCCCAATAACTATCCACTGACTTGGCCTCCACAGCCGTCTGTGGCAATGAATTCCACAGATTCACCACCCTCTGACTAAAGAAATTCCTCCTCATCCCCTTTCTGTCCTTTTATTCTGAGGCTGTGTCCTCTGGTCCTAGACTCTCCCACTAGTGGAAACCAAAGATCATCGAGCTGTAATCCGACGCTTAAAATGCCTGCGTTTTATTTCTTTGCTGTAAAATAAATAGTTACACATGGCCATAGCTGGTTACCCTATATTCAGCTAATTGGTTTTCACAGACATTTTATTTTAAACGCGTAAATGATGAATTGCAGGAACAACGTGTTTTTAAAAGAGTTTACTACAGTTGTGATTAGCTAACCATGTAAAACATTTGAAATAGAAACCAATTATATTTTCCCAAACTAAAAATCGAGGAAAAATGTCCTGAGTGTATAAATTCCTAATTCACAATCAACAAACTGCATCGAAACATCAGATTATAATTTGATATTGGACGCCCAATCCAGTAGGAACCGTGACAGTTTTTTTTTTTTTTTTTTTTTCTTTTTCTTTTTTTCTTTTCTTTTTCTTTTTCTTATAGAAACTTACAAAATTCTTAAGAGGTTGGACAGGCTAGATGCAGGAAGATTGTTCCCAATGTTGGGGAAGTCCAGAACAAGGGGTCACAGTTTAAGGATAAAGGGGAAATCTTTTAGGACCGAGATGAGGAAAACATTTTTCACACAGAGAGTGGTGAATCTGTGGAATTCTCTGCCACAGAAGGTAGTTGAGGCCACAGTTCATTGGCTATATTTAAGAAGGAGTTAGATGTGGCCCTTGTGGCTAAAGGGATCAGGGGTTATGGAGAGAAGGCAGGTACAGGATACTGAGTTGGATGATCAGCCATCATCATATTGAATGGCGGTGCAGGCTAGAAGGGCCGAATGGCCTACTCCTGCACCTATTTTCTATGTTTCTATGTTTCTGCGTGCGGCATGCACTTGGGCAAATGAAATGCAACTGTGTTCTGCATTGCAACAATTTCATACATATTGAGCTCGGAGCTGAATCAGTCTGAACGTTGCTGGAGAAACTCAGCGGGTGCAGCTGCGTCTATGGAGCGAAGGAAATAGGCGACGTTACAGGACGACACCATTCAGGAAGGAAATAGGTAACGATTCGGGCCGAAACCCGGAAGGGTTTCGTCCCGAAACGTTGCCTATTTCCTTCGCTCCATAGATGCTGCTGCACCCGCTGAGTTTCTCCAGCATTTTTGTCTAAGAAGACCTTTGAAGCTGGAACGACTTGGGTGGGGGAGGGATGGAGAGACGGGGGGGACGTAAGGTTACTGGAAGGGTTATACTTGACTCTGAATTCAAGAGCAAATGAGCCAGAATAAACAGCTTCACCCTCCAGGCCTGGTAGGAAACCTCAGGCCCCGGTGTAAGCTTGCAGTTCCAACTCCGCATCTGGCATTTAAACGTGCGCCAATCCAGTATTTGGTCTAGATTCTGATCTGTGGGTCACGCATCCAAGCTGCGGTCTCTGGGAGACTGGGGGGGAAAAGTGCCAGTTAAACGTAACAGGCATCGATGGGCGGACAGAACTAGGCTAAAGGGCACAGTTTGTGATGAAACACTATGTGACGCCAAGTGGGAGATTGTGCGTGGGTGATTACACACTGCCATTTAAGGAGTTAGTGAAAAATCAGAATGAGATGGATGTTTCGGCAGGGCTCTGTAACGAGACACCAGGCAGAAGCAGCCCCCTGAAACAGCCACAAATCAAAGAACCCAACAGCAATTAACACATGATCAGCAGGGCTTAAGGAAGGGGGGAAAATACCAGGACCCTGGAAACAGAATCATTATCACCACTCTCTTAACCCTCAACCCACTGAGCTAAATAGCACTTGTGTTTAAGAAGGAACTGCAGACGCTGGGAAAAATCGAAAGTAGGCAAAAAATGCTGGTGAAACTCAGCGGGTGAGGCAGCATCTATGGAGCGAAGGAAATAGGCGACGTTTCGGGCCGAAACCTTCCGTCTGAAGAAGGGATTCGGCCTGAAACGTTGCCTATATCCTTCGCTCCATAGATGCTGCCTCACCCGCTGAGTTTCTCCAGCATTTTTGTCTACCTTCGATTTTTCAGCATCTGCAGTTCCTTCTTCAACATTTTGTCGACTATGCAAGTCTCTTTGCACCAGACTTTTTCTAACCTGATTTTTTTCTCCTCCACATACCGTTCCTTAAATAAACTGAAGCTGTTTGCTTCCTGTGCTCTAGGTAAGAAATATTTTTGTTCTATTTGTTCTATTCTGGACCCCTCCAGAACAAGGGGTCGCAGTTTAAGGATAAGGGGGAAATCTTTTAGGACCGAGATGAGGAAAACTTTTTTCACACAGAGAGTGGTGAATCTCTGGAATTCTCTGCCACAGAAGGTAGTTGAGGCCAGTTCATTGGCTATATTTAAGAGGGAGTTAGATGTGGCCCTTGTGGCTAAAGGGATCAGGGGGTATGGAGAGAAGGCAGGTACATGATACTGAGTTGGATGATCAGTCATGATCATATTGAATGACGGTGCAGGCTCGAAGGGCCGAATGGCCTACTCCTGCACCTATTTTCTATGTTTCTATGTTTCTATTTCTTAACCTTTCTTGAAGTCCAAGTGCGATCCAAAAATCAGCACCGCGAGCCTGTGGTACATGGAGCTGCTTAGATGATGAATAGTTAACAGGGAAAAGGGACTGGACAGTTACTTGTAGAGTCATAGAGTCATAGCAAACATAGTGGAAACAGGCCCATTGGTCCAACATGCAGGCCAACATGCCCCATCTACACTAATCCAACCTGTCTGCGTTTGGCCCATATCCCTCTAAATCTGTCCTATCCATGTATCTGTCAAAATGTTATTTAAACGTTGTGATAGTCCCTACCTCAACTACCTCCCCCAGTTCGTTCCATACACCCATCGCCCTTTGTGTGAAAAACCCCTTGGCTTCCTGTTATTCTTTTCCCCTTCACCTTAAACCTATGTCCTCTGAGAGAAAAAACTTGAGAGTTGTGAATTTATGGAATTCCCTGCCACAGAGGGCAGTGGAGGCCAAATCACTGGATGGATTTAAGAGAGAGTTAGATAGAGCTCTAGGGGCTAGTGGAGTCAAGGGATATGGGGAGAAGGCAGGCACGGGTTATTGATAGGGGACGATCAGCCATGATCGCAATGAATGGCGGTGCTGGCTCGAAGGGCCGACTGACCTCCTCCTGCACCTATTTTCTATGTTTCTAAGACAACATGTTCGGGTCCACCACCGATTTTCGGGCAACTGATGGTGGAGCCTCCTCTAATCCGCGAGAGAGCCCGCTTGAAGTTGCCCGATGACAGCCGAGTAGAAACTGTCCCTGAAGAAGGTTCCCGACCCGAAACCATCACCACCTGTTCCTTTTCTCCAGAGATGCTGCCTGACCCGCTGAGTTACTCCAGCTTTTTGTGCCTATCTCCTGAATCTGGCGGTGTGCGTTTTCACGCTTCTGTACCTCTTGCCAGATGGGAGAGGGGAGAGTAGTGTCCCGGGTGAGACTGGTCCATGATGATGCTGCTGGCCTTGCCGAGGCAACGCGAGGTGCGGATGGAGTCAATGGAAGGGAGGTTGCTTAGTGTGATGGTCTGGGCTATAACATATCTTGGATGGAGCTGTTCCCAAACCATATTGTATACAAGTATGTATACAGGGCCCTAGTGAGACCACACCTGGCGTATTGTGTACAGTTTTGGTCCCCTAATTTGAGGAAGGACATTCTTGCTATTGAGGGAGTGCAGCGTAGGTTTACAAGGTTAATTCCCGGGATGGCGGGACTGTCATATGCTGAGAGAATGGAGCAGTTGGGCTTGTACACTCTGGAGTTTATAAGGATGAGAGGGGATGGACAGGCTAGATGCAGGAAGATTGCTCCCGATGTTGGGGAAGTCCAGGACAAGGGGTCACAGCTTAAGGATAAGGGGGAAATCCTTTAAAACCGAGATGAGAAGAACTTTTTTCACACAGAGAGTGGTGAATCTCTGGAACTCCCTGCCACAGAGGGTAGTCGAGGCCTGTTCATTGGCTATATTTAAGAGGGAGTTAGATGTGGCCCTTGTGGCTAAGGGGATCAGAGGGTATGGAGAGAAGGCAGGTACGGGATACTGAGTTGGATGATCAGCCATGATCATATTGAATGGCGGTGCAGGCTCGAAGGGCCGAATGGCCTACTCCTGCACCTAATTTCTATGTTTCTATGTTTCTATCTCATTGAAACATATAAGATTGTTAAGGGTCACGCTAGAGGCACGAAACATGTCCCTGATGTTGGGGCACCCATTTTCTATGTTTCTATGTTTCCTCTGCTTCTCGATTCCCCTACTCTGGGCAAGATATTCTGTGCGTTGCCTGGTCTATTCCTCTTGTGGTTTTGTAAACAAACCAGTTTCATCTTTCATCTGCCACTCTCTATCTCCCGTACACACTCTCTCTCTCTCTCGCTCCGCGCGCACACACATCGCGCGCCGCACACACACCCGCGCTCAGCACGCGAGGCACTCGCGCGCACACGCGCGATCCCCGCGGGCGCGAACGCGAGCACCGTCGGGCGAGCACAACTCGCTAGCGAGAGACGAAGCGGCGAGAGCGCTAGCGAGAGCAAAAACACGCGAGCTCACTCACACTCTCTCTGCGCTACACACTCGCTCCTCTTGCTTCACTCGCTCCGCTGTTCTCTCACACGCTCTCTTCTCTCCCCCTCTCTCTCACTCTCTCTCTCTCTCTCTCTCTCTCTCTCTCTTTCTCTCACACTCTCTCTCTCTTTCTCTCACTCACACTCTCTCTCTCCCGCTCCCTTTTTCTCACATACGCGCTCACACAATTGCTTGCAAATGTTACTGAACACAGCATTTATTCTTCAGGCTGATTTTTCCCCCCCCTCTGGAACTAAATCCAAGGTGGTGGTGGCTCCAACACTGCTCGCTCCATCCCATCCCGCCCAGCCACGGTTATGTAACCAAGGAATACGGTATCAATTTATAAGAAGAATCCACCCTCTGCTTTTTTGGGAAATTGCGCAAGAACACAGGCCTATCGAACGTCCCGGCTTCAATCCCATTAATTTTGTCGCCAAGGAGGGTTGTGCAATCGAGAGAGTGAGAGTGAAAGTGAAAGAGGGGAAATGAAAAATAAAAAGGCAGAAGTTCCTAATCAGGCATTGCTCGGGATTACTCTTTGTTTAATTGTTACTTTTTCATTCACTCTATGTCATGCGTTGTCTTTCTGCTGACTGGTTAGCAGGCAACAAACGTTTTTCACTATACACGTGACAATAAACTAACTTTACTAATCTCTCTCGACATCTCTGTCTGTATCTCTCCCCTGACTCTCAGTCTGAAGAAGGGTCTCGACACGAAGCCCCAACCATTCCGTCTCTCCAGAGATGCTGCCTGCCCCCGCTGAGTTACTCCGGCTTTTTTGCGTCTACCTTCGGTTTCAACCAGCATCTGCAGTTCCTTCCCACACACGACTCAGGGCTGTTGGGCGTTAATTCCAGTTATCAGATCCAGAAATCTTAAATCCCTTGACTGCCAATTCTCTCCACGCAAATTTAATACAAGGTACACAAAAATGCTGGAGAAACTCAGCGGGTGCAGCAGCATCTATGGAGCGAAGGAAATAGGCAATGTTTCGGGCCGAAACCCTAGGGGTTTCGGCCCGAAACGTTGCCTATTTCCTTGGTTTCGGCCCGATCACAGTGAGGAGGTGCCTGGTGAACTCCTCACAGTGAGGAGGTGCCTGGTGAACACAGTGAGGAGGTGCCTGGTGAACACAGTGAGGAGGTGCCTGGTGAACCTGGTGGATGTTAATTTGTGTTTATTGTGTGCTTTTGTCATTTTTACTATATGTAGGACTGCAAGGCAACAAAATTTCGTTCATACCGCAACATCTGAATGACAATAAAGGCTACTTTGACTTTGAAACGTTGCCTATTTCCTTCGCTCCATAGATGCTGCTGCACCCGCTGAGTTTCTCCAGCATATTTGTGTACCTTCGATTTTCCAGCATCTGCAGTTCCTTCTTAAACAAAATTTGATACACATCTCAGCTAGTTAGGACAGAAAGCAACCAGAAGCCAAGTGGAAATTTCAACATCCCACCCAGTTTTTTTCCCCCACATATGTAACTCGTTAGACCAGCATTAACAAAACGTCTTACTCAGGAACTTAATGGACAACTGGTTCAATGTCAGAACTGTGACTAACGGTTCATGAAATTGACCATGTGGGAATCATAAACCATGATTTCAAATTATATATCTATAAATGCTAACAGTAACTTTTTTTTTTTTTGTCTTTTAAATAGCTTTTCTGAAGAAAGAACACAGATTAAAATATGAAAAAGTTGCCATATTCGAATTTAATCGACTGAAGCCAACCCTGATCTTTCTTCAAAGGAAACTTCCCCTTCCTGCCAGCGAACCACCACATGCATATTCCCCAATCTTCAACCATCCTCTTAAACCCCAAGGTAGACAAAAGTGCTGGAGAATCTCAGCGGGTGCAGCAGCATCTATGGAGCGAAGGAAATAGGCAACGTTTCGGGCCGAAACCCAAAGGAAATAGGTAACGTTTCGGGTCGAAACCCGAAGGGTTTCGGCCCGAAACGTTGCCTATTTCCTTCGCTCCATAGATGCTGCTGCACCCGCTGAGTTTCTCCAGCAATTTTGTCTACCTTCGATTTTCCAGCATCTGCAGTTCCTTCTTAAACTCTTAAACCCCGAGTTCCTTTGGAGAGGTAGTTCCAAAAAAAAAAAACCCTCATTAAAGCAGCCCTTGGTCTCAAAAACCGAAGGAAATCCAACGTCCAAAGCAGACAAACTTCCAAGGCACAGAGTGGGAAAGCATTTATGTCAAGAGGGCTGGAATACAAAAAACAGAGATGTAATTCTGAGGCAGACACAAAATGCTGGAGTTTACTCAGCGGGTCAGGCAGCATCCCTGGAGAGAAGGAATGGGCGACGTTTCAGGTCGAGACCCTCCTTCAGACTGATGTCAGGGGAGGGGGCGGGAGAAAGATAGAATGTAGTCGGAGACAATTGAGACTAGTGGTTGAACTGGGAAGGGGGGAGGGATGGAGAGAGAGGGAAAGCAAGGGTTACTTGAAGTTAGAGAAGTCAATGTTCATACCGCTGGGGTGTAAGCTGCCCAAGCGAAATATGAGGCGCTGTTTCTCCAATTTGCGCTGGGCCTCACTCTGACAATGGAGGAGGCCCAGGACAGACCTCTGCCGCCTTCTGTGGCAAAAAATTCCATCACCCTCTGACTATAGATGATCAAGGAAACGGATAAGATACTGAAGAAGGGTCCCGACCCGAAACATCACCTTTACTTTTCCTCCAGAGATGCTGCCTGATCCGCTGAGTTACTCCAGCACTTTGTGTCTTTCTTTGGTGTCAATCAGCATCTGCAGTTCTTCGTTTCTACATTGATTTTTTTTCAGCTAATCTGTCTGTGCTATGCAAGTCTCCTTTGACCACAATAGAAACATAGAAACACAGAAAATAGGTGCAGGAGTAGGCCATTCGGCCCTTCGAGCCTGCACCGCCATTCGATATGATCATGGCTGATCATCCAACTCAGTATCCCATCCCTGCCTTCTCTCCATACCCCCTGATCCCTTTAGCCACAATGGCCACATACAACTCCCTCTTAAATATAGCCAATGAACTGGCCTCAACTACCTTCTGTGGCAGAGAATTCCAGAGATTCACCACTCTCTGTGTGAAAAATGTTTTCCTCATCTCGGTCCTAAAAGATTTCCCCCTTATCCTTAAACTGTGACCCCTTGTTCTGGACTTCCCCAACATCGGGAACAATCTACCTGCATCTAGCCTGTCCAACCCCTTAAGAATTTTGTAATATTTAAGAGGGAGTTAGATGTGGCCATTGTGGCTAAAGGGATCAGGGGGTATGGAGAGAAGGCAGGTACAGGATACTGAGTTGGATGATCAGCCATGATCATATTGAATGGCGGTGCAGGCTCGAAGGGCCGAATGGCCTACTCCTGCACCTATTTTCTATGTTTCTATGTAAGTTTCTATAAGATCCCCCCTCAATCTTCTAAATTCTAGCGAATACAAACTGAGTCTATCCAGTCTATAACAGCCTATTGCATTTTATCTGTTCATTTATTGTGTATATATATATATATATATATATATATATGGTCTATAGACATCCTGAACTTTTATCTCCTGTTCTGTATTATGTTTACATATTGTGTTGTGCTGCAGCAAGCAAGAATTTCATTGTCCTATCTGGGACACATGACAATAAAACTATCTTTTGGTTTAAACTCGGCACCTGCAGTCCTTTAACCTGCACGTCTTTGGAAGAAGTCTGAAGAAGGGTCTCAACCCGGAACGTCGCCCGTTCATTCTCTCCAGAGATGCCGCCTGTCCACGCTGAGTTACTCCAGCATTTTGTGTCCATCTTCACCTGTTACCCCCATTACTGCTCTCCTTCCCTCTGAACCTTCTGAGTGTGTACAAGAAGGAAATGCAGATGCTGGAAAATCGAAGGTACACAAAAATGCTGGAGAAACTCAGCGGGTGAGGCAGCATCTATGGAGCGAAGGAGATAGGTCTGAAGAAGGGGTTCGGCCCGAAACGTTGCCTATCTCCTTCGCTCCATAGATGCTGCTGCACCCGCTGAGTTTCTCCAGCATTTTTATGGTACCTTCTGAATGTGTAGTCGACAGGGGCAGTACTCTGCATATGGGCCAACTTCGATTGAAACCAGCGTCTGCACTTCTTCCCTACGTACACGTCTTTGGGAAGGTAGCGCAGTTTGAAGACTAGATTCTTTTTGTACTTTGTAAAAAAACCAAAACTCTTCGGCAAAACAGCTGTGACTAGTTTTCAACGTGTTTTTTTTCTCCGCCCTCTGCCCGTGAGGGGGGTGGGGGGGGGGGGGGGGGGGGGGGTGGAGTGTTTGGAGACGTTCCCTCTCCGCGTTTGCCACCGTGTTATGCTGGCGAAGAGGCGTGTCCGCTAACGCTGCTATTAAAGGAGGGCATTGGAGAGAGGCAGCGAGCAAACACAGGAGACTTGAGGACTGTGGTGGAAGGATTGAAAAAAAAAAAGGCAGAGAGAAGAGAAGAGAAGAGAGCAGAAGAGAGGAGAAGAGAGGAGAGGAGAGGAGAGGAGAGGAGAGAAAGAAAGAGAAAGAGAGAAAGAGAGAAAGAGAAAGAGAAAGAGAGAAAGAAAGAGAGATAGAGAGAAAGAAAGAAAGGGGAGAAAGAGAGATAAATAACAAATAGAGCCAAGTTTATTTTTAAAGCAGGGGAGAATGAAGCTGGCTCTAGGTGGAGCGCTGTGCATCGCTCTCTATGCCGCTAGCTGCTCCCGGGCTATGGGCAACCACCTCGGCGACAGGAAAGGTTCCTCGGCCAAGGAGAGGAGGATGCAGTTCGCGTCCTGGGACGAGGTGAACCTGATCGCCCACGGCCTCCTGCAGCTCGGCCACGGGCTGAAGCAACACGTTGACCGCACCAGGGATCAGCTGCGGGGAGTCACGGAGCAACTGCGGGCTCACAACCTGACGCTGGGCGAGCTGGGCGAGACTCGCCTCCTCCAAGCCGGCCTCCTCCGGGACAAGGTGGAGGAGATGGGTCGCGACCGGCTGAGGATGGACCAGGCGCTGCAGAGCCTGCAGGAGAAGGTGGGGAGACTGGCCAGCGGGAGGGGAGAGGAGTCGACTGGCCTGGACAACGACAACAGTATCAGAGTGAGTTTACCCGCCGCAGCTTTGTACAGTAGAGTCGTCTGAAGCAAGGTCTCGACCCGAAACATCCACCCATTCCCCTCCCCTCTCTCCAGAGATGGATGGATGAATGGATGAATGAATGCAAGTCCCGGTGAGTTACTCCAACATTCTGGACTCGAGATAGACACAAAAAGCTGGAGTAACTCAGCGGGACAGGCATTCACTCACCTATTCTCACAGAGAGTTGTGAGTCTGTGGAATTCTCTGCCTCAGCGGTGGAGGCAGGTTCTCTGGATGCTTTCAAGAGAGAGCTAGATAGGGCTCTTAAAGATAGCGGAGTCGGGGGATATGGGGAGAAGGCAGGAACGGGGTACTGATTGTGGATGATCAGCCATGATCACATTGAATGGCGGTGCTGGCTCGAAGGACCGAATGGCCTACTCCTGCACCTAATGTCTATTCACCTCTGGAGAGAAGGAATAAGTGGCGATTCGGGTCGAGACCTTGCTTCAGACGCACGCTGAACTGTTTTCCCCCTCGTTGATTATATTGTTTACAGTGTCGCGCGTTTACATATTGTGTTGTGCTGCTACAGGCAAGAATCTCACTGGTCTATGTGTAGGAAGGAACTGCAGATGGTGGTCTACAAGATGCTGGAGTAACTTAGCGGGACAGGCAGCATCTCTGGAGAGAAGTTTTGGGTCGAATCAGTCTGAAGAAGGTCTCGACCCATTCCTTCTCTCCAGAGATGCTGCCTGTCCCTCTGAGTTACTCCAGCATTTTGTGTCTTATCTTCGGTGTAAACCAGCATCTGCAGTTCCTTTCTGCACATCAAAATGTCTCCGGTTCACACACGGTAAAATCTTTAAATAAATGCACTTGGAGTATTGTGAATATTTAAGTCGTGAACAGCGATGTTTGTGTGGCGGAATAGATTTGATGGGCCGAATGTCCTAATTCCACCTCTAAAACCCGTGTGAATCAAATAACGGGTGGATCAATCGAGTCTCGGGTAAACGTGAGATGAGTGGCATTTGGTGAAATTCCAGTGAATGTTACCTTCGGGAGGAGCTGACTCGCTCCAATTCTAACCGCTCAGTTTGAGAATGTGTGTTTAAAAAAAAGTTCACCCGGCGTGATCCTTCCTGTGTGACTCGGCTACAGCCAAAGGTGCCCCCCCCCCCCCCAACCCCCTCTCCAAAAAAAACATAAAGGCCAGGGGTCGAAGAATAGTCTAGCTGTGAATCGGACCTGTTTACCAACTCGGAAACTGGAACAGATAGTGCCGAGGGCGGGAGACGTGAGCTGCGTGTTCCAAGCCTGTGTACCATTCTAGTGGTCGTATTGTGTTTAAGAAGGAACTGCAGATGCTGGAAAATCGAAGGCGGACAAAAGTGGTGGAGAAACTCAGCGGGTGCAGCAGCCTCTATGGAGCGAAGGAAATAGGCAACGTAGATGCTGCTGCACCCGCTGAGTTTCTCCACCACTTTTGTCTACCTGGTAGTCAAACTGTACCTTTCCAGCGGTATAAATATTGACTTCCCTAACTTCGAGTCGCCTTTGCTCCCCACCCCCACCCATCCTTCCCAGTTCCCCGACCAGTCCTCCATTACATTTTCACCTCTGTCTGCTGTGTTGTCACCTTCTCAATAGACAATAGGTGCAGGAGTAGAGGCCATTCGGCTCCTCGAGCCAGCACCGCCATTCAATGTGATCATGGCTGATCATCCACAATCAGTACCCCGTTCCTGCCTTCTCCCCATATCCCCTGACTCCGCTATCTTTAAGAGCCCTATCTAGCTCTCTCTTGAAAGCATCCAGAAAGCATCCACACTCACAACTCTCTGTGAGAAAAAATGTTCCCTCGTCTCCGTTCTAAATGGCTTACCCCTTATTCTCCTAGCTAACAATAATCTATTCTACATTTACCTTGATCTTCAAGAGTGTTTTATTGTCGTATGTCCCAGGTAGAACAGTGAAACTCTTGCTTGCAGCAGCAAGGCATCCCCTTTGTCTCGTTTTCACACCTTGCTCTTCCCTGTCTCTGCATCTCCCTCTCCCTTGACTCTCGGTCTGAAGAAGGGTCTCGACCCGAAACGTGGGCCATTCCTTCTCTCCAGAGATGCTGCCTGTCCCGCTGAGTTACTCCAGCATGTTTTGTCTCTCTTCGGTGTAAACCAGCATCTGCAGTTCCTTCCTCCACAGCCGGTTTCTTTTTCTGTACGGTGGTTTATTCCCCCCCCCCTCAGTAAAAGGCAAATGCGCAGAGTGAACAGAAAAGCCAGTCTTTGTTTCGGTCATGGGTGATGCTACAGGCAGAGACCCTTCTTCAGACTGCGACTTCAGACTCTGATTTCTTCAGACTATCGGTCTGAGGAAGGGTCTCGACCCGAAACGTTACCCATTCCTTCTACCCAGAGATGTTGCCTGTCCCGCTGAGTTACTCCAGCATTTTGTGTCTATCTTCAATTGATGTAACTTTCAACTTTCCTCAAGTAAATTCCCCCAATTGGCTAATTAACAAACGAGCAGATAATCTGTGTTTGGTGCTGTTTAAAGATCCAAATATCTCTGTCAGTGTTCGTTTGTTTGTTCTTTGGACTTTAGAGATACAGTGTGAAAACAGGCCCTCCTGCCCACCGAGTCCACCCCGACCAGCGATCCCCGCACACTAACACTATCCTACCCGCACTAGGGACAATTTACAATTTTCACCAAAGCCAAATTAACCTAGAAAGTCTTTGGAGTGTGGGAGGAAACCGGAGCACCCGGAGAAAACCCACGCAGTCGCAGGGGGAACGTACAAACTCCGTACAGACAGCACCCGTAGTCAGGATCGTACCCGGGTCACTGGCGCTGTGAGGCTGCAACTCTACTGCTGTGTTTAAACTGCATACTTTAGTAATTTATAAATGTATATAAAAGTACTTGTGCACTTTGTAAAAAGTTTATTTGTCCAATCATTTGGGGTTTTTTTGTTTTTTTGCAGTCGATTATGGAAACTCAAAGTAAAAACATCGATGAACTGCTGACGAGAATCAAAGACCAACAGTGGCAGCTGGACAAACAGAACATCCAGATCAAGGTTCTGCAAAGCAAGGTGTGTGTGTGTGATCACGAGGAGGGTGCTGATGTCCTAGGCCTGGTCAAGTTGGCCATTCATCCGCGAGTCGCAGTGGAACTGGGCCCCGCCTGAGCTGGCTGCCTGCCCCTTGTCCAGGGTTACGTCCGGGCCCGGGTGGCACTAGAAAAGGATCACTGGCTGTCCACGGGCGCCCTGGGGGATTTCTGGGATCGCTGGGGGGGGTGGAATGATCCTCAATAAGGATGGGGAAATAGTGATTTGATATTTAAGTATATTGGTTTATTTTGTAGTATGGTGGCGGCTTTGTTGGTATTTTTGTGTGTTTTTGTACATAGTTGATCACAATTATTTTTGGTTTAAAAAAAAAAAAGAGGGTCCTGTTAACACAAGTGGCAATGTGATCATAAATTCATAAGTTGTACGAGCAGAATTAGGCCATTCGGCCCATCAAGCCTCTTCCCCATTCAATCATCTTTCCCTCTCAACGCCATTCCCCTGCCTTCTCCCCATAACCCCTGATGCCCGTACTAATCAAGAATCTGTCAATCACCACCTTCAAAATATCAACTGACTTGGCCTCCACAGCCTTCTGCGGCAATGAATTCCACAGATTCACCACCCTCTGACTAAAGAAATTCCTCCTCATCTCCTTCCTAAAGGTATGTCCTTTTTGTCGGCGGCTATGACCTCCAGTCCTAGACTCTTCCACTGGTGGAAACTTTCCCCCCACATCCACTCTATCCAAGTATTTCACTATTCGATCAGCACTAATTATACACAGGGATGTAAGCGTTAAATGTATCCGGTTATGTTGGGTGCATAAAAGAAAATATCATCACTGTCCAGGAAACATAGGACATGCTATCATGGTTAATATGGACCCAGCCTGAGATAACTGATGGGACGGAACTGTAGATGCTGGTTGACACCAAAGATAGACACAAAAAGTTGGAGTAACTCAGCGGGTCAGGCAGCGCCTCTGGAGAAAAGGAATAATCGATGTTTCGGGTTGAGACCCTTCGAGACCAAAGGAATGGTCGGCCTTGTCCCGAAACATCACCTATTCCTTTTCTCCAGAGGTGCTGCTTGCCCCGTTGAGGGACTCTGGGAGCACTTTGGGGTCTACCTTTGTGATAACTGGTCTTTGGTCGGAGAAACAAGGAAGCCTACTGAATGTGGAACGGTGGTGAAGAGGTCTGTAATCGCCCAGATTCCAGCTTGTTTTTCCCAGGGGTTGGAGTCGTTGGGTGTGGAGAGGATTGGAATTTGTTCTAGTCCAGACTTGGTGTTGGATCATTGTGCCAGGATTCACTGTGTGTGCTGCCACAGGACAATGTCGTGGCAAAATACCAACGTGTGGAGGAGAAGAGAGATGCAATATATCGTACCAACACAACAAACAAACAAACAAACGCTGATCAACATCAGATACATAATATTCTAAATAAGGGGTAGGCCATTTAGAACAGAGATGAGGATAAAACATTTTCACCCAGAGAGTTGTGAATCTGTGGAATTCTCTGCCTCGTGAAGGCCAATTCTCTGGATGCTTTCAAGAGAGAGTTAGATAGATCTCTTAAAGATAGTGGAGTCAAGGGGATATGGGGAGAAGGCAGGAACGGGGTACTGATTGTGGATGATCAGCCACGATCACAATGAACGGCGGTGCTGGCTCAAAGGGCCGAAAGGCCTACTCCTGCATCTATTTTCTATGTCCTATGATGCTATTTTTTTTATTATAGCTTCAAGAAAGCAGACTACACCTCAAGGACAGTCCAAGTTGGAAATTGATCCTCAAGCGGAGGATGGACATATTTCCTCACCCTCACCCTAGTGATGAACCAACATTAGCCGACAGTAAGTACTGTACATCTGAATCTTAGGAAATAATGTTGCAAGATTCTCTGATCGAGCCTACACTTCATGTGGGAATTCTGAAAAGACCACTCCTCTGACCATTCTCCGTGGTTGCATCCATACACCACAAAATGGGCACAAAATGCTGGAGTAACTCAGTGGGACAGGCAGCATCTCTGGATAGAAGGAATGAGAGGTGCTGCCTGTCCCGCTGAGTTACTCCAGCGTTTTGTGGCTTATCTTCCGTGTAATCTGCAGCTCATTCCTGCCACAAATTAGGCCCTTTGGCCCACAACTTATTTTGACCACCCAGCTGCCATTTCCAGTAATCACAACTTCATGGCCTCTATTACCACCAGATTCCACCACTCACAACACACTCTTCATTGACTCACCAACCTGCACATCTGTTGTGTTCAAAAGGGAACTGCACATCTGTTGAGTGTGGTCTCACTTGGAGGAAGCTCACATGGTGACTACGAGCATGCAGACTCCAGCACCCATGCAACATCAGAGGAATGGGTTGAACCCAGATCATTGGAATCAACACCATTACTCTCTCTGTCGCTGATCCCCCCCCATCTTTCCATAAGAGGCAGTAAAAGCTTCAGGTACACGTAAAACCCGCCATTCACTGTGATCATGGCTGATCATCCACAATCAGTACCCCGTTCCTGCCTTCTCCCCATATCCCTTGACTCCGCTATCTTTAAGAGCTCTATCTAACTCTCTTGAAAGCATCCAGAGAATCGGCCTCCACTGCTTTCTGAGGCAGAGAATTCCACAGATTCACAACTCTGTGTGAAAAAGTTTTTCCCCATCTCCGTTCTAAATGGCTTGCCCCTTATTCTTAAACTCCAGCATTTTGTGTCTATCTCTGCAATATAGGCAGACACTGGCATGTGCATTGGGCGCACACACGCACACGCACACGCAGACACAGACACACACACACAGACACACACACACAGATACACACACACACAGACACACACACACAGATACACACACACACAGACACACACACACACAGACACACACACACACACAGACACACACTAACACACACACACACACACACACACACAGATACACACACAGACACACACATACACACAGACACACACATACACTAACACACACAGACACACACACAGACACACTAACACACACAGACACACACAGACACACACACACACACATACACTAACACACACAGACACACACATACACAGATTAAACAGACATGCAATACTGCCCATTCAATACCAATAGACCCCTTGCTTCTCTCCAGAGATGCTGCCTGTCCTGCTGAGTTACTCCAGCATTTTGTGTACAATACAAATGGCAGTGTACATGGAGCCATGTCATTCCTGGCCTGCTCTAGCTGTGTACTGGGGACTCTGAATCACTTAACCTGGGATTGCAAGTTGACGGATGCCTGTTGAGCTGAGGTTAAATTGGTACGGAGATCCAGCTGGACTGTGAACGTTGTGTGCAGTACGGCTACACAAGGAATGTCTTCCCGGCCGGCTGCCAAGTAGGGGAAAGGGCACTTGATGAGTAATGAGCAGGGAGCGTAGCGGGCCAATTCCTCTGAGATTCTGCCTGTAGAAAACACTGTACATTCTGTGATTGTTTGTTCTAACAAATTGTTGGCCGGTCGGGAAAGGGAACCTGTCTGCCATAGTTCGTAGCTGTCGGTGGTGGGGGGGAAGAAATGAATTGAATGTGGCTTTCTCCTTTACTCGTATCCTGAGAGCTGCTCTTCATGGTGCACGATGCCTTCAATATTGCAGTTGAGTCATGAAGGATCTATCGTATACATTTCAAGACCCTCCTCGATGTCTACAAAGCCCTCAATGGGCTTGCCCCCTCCTACATTAAATGTCTGCTTTCCCACCACTCCACCTCCAGGTCCCTTAGATCGGCCGACCTGGGGCTGCTGAATATCCCACGGTCTAGGCATAAGCTCAGGGGCGACCGACCGCGCCTTTGCGGTTGCAGCCCCTAGACTGTGGAACAGCATCCCCTCTTCCCATCAGAACTGCCCCCTCCATCGACTCCTTTAAGTCGAGACTAAAAACGTATCTATACTCCCAAGCCTTTCCTGACGTCCACTGAGCGAGGGCTACATGTATATATGTATGTAGTTTGTTTATACTATTCTTATAACAAATGTAAAGCACTTTGGCCAACGAGAGTTGTTTTTTAAATGTGCTATATAAATAAATGTGACTCGACTTGACTATCTTGCTGGGAACTAGTAGCTTCAGAGTGGAAACATAACAGAAAATGGATGGTGTGGCCTCTCTTTTCCAATTATTCTTTGTGAATGAATCTTGTATAAGGTATGAATATAGGACTGACTATTAAAGGCAATCGAGATCAAAAGCATCCAAAAATAAAAGCTGCGAGAGGTATGTCTGTTCTTACCAATCGTTCGTTTCCCTCTTCCCTGATTCTCAATCTGAAGAAAGGTCTCGACTCAAAACATCACCCATTCCCATTCTCTAGGGATGCTGCCTGACCCGCTAAATTTACAAGTTCTAGGAGCAGAGTTAAGCCATTCGGCCCATCGTCTACTCTGCCATTCAATCATGGCTGATCTATCAACTCCATTCTCCTGCCTTCTCCCCATCACCCCTGACACCCTTATCAATCAAGTATCTGCCTAAAAATATCCATTGAATTCCACAGATTCACCACCCAGTTACTCCAGCATTTTATGTCCATCTTCAGCAGTTCCTCGTTGTGTAGGATAGAAAATGCTGTCCTGCTGAGTTACTCCAGCTTTTTTGGGGTCTATCTCTCTCTGCAGTTCCTTCTTGCACAAGGCTGCTTAATGTTTAATATAAACATATGGGGCAGAATATAATATAAATGATAATGCTGCTCGTTTCTTTAAATTGATTTTAAAATGTCTATCTGTAGAGTGACATTACACAATCTGCTTTGTGTAATGACTGATTCTGTGTCCGATCCCAGAACTGGGCACTCCTTGTGTTGGGAGACTGATCAATACAAGGGACAGTGCTTGCACAGGGCTAGGCGGAAAACCAGGAGGAGGAGGAGGATTTTCCCAGACAATGGGCTGTTTAGGAATTTCTGACAAATGAAATGCGGCAGTTCTGGTCGCCAGCCAACTGGGTGAAAGTTGAAGTTGGCTGCATATTAAAAGTCTTTTATCTGCAAAATAGGAGATGGCCTTTTTTTTCCTTTCCAAACGGTTCTTCGTATTTTGTTGTTTTTAAAATAAAACTGAGACTAGTGACGTGGCACGGGGCCAAGTGAGTGAAAGTTGAAGAACTTTCTTCAAAATAACTTCCAGCTTCCGTGCTGGACTTTTCTGTGGGTTGTTATTTTCTGGGCGAGGGCTACCGTTCAACAGATTTTTTTTTTCTTCTCTCCCTTACAAAACACACTGACCTTTCCCCCACTTCGTAAACCAGCCAGCGAGAGGAATGGGCCAAATGCCTAAGGTAAAGACACAAGCTATCAGTCTTTAACAGAGACTTTTTTTTTTTTTTTTTTTAAAGTACAGTTTCACTTGTGATCTGGAAAGTTTTTTAATATAATTTAGTAATATTGAAACACAAGATTGAGATGTCGTTGGTTACGGAAATGGTGGGAGTGCAGACTTGAGGCAACGATAAAATCAGCCTTCAGAGCATTGCTACAGTGGTAACCTGGGGTTCATTATTCGGCATCTTGCATACAATAGACAATAGGTGCAGGAGTAGGCCATTCGGCCCTTCGAGCCAGCACCGCCATTCAATATGATCATGGCTGATCATCCCCAATCAGTACCCCGTTCCTGCCTTCTCCCCATATCCCCTGACTCCACTACCTTTAAGAGCCCTATCTAGCTCTCTCTTGAAAGCATCCAGAGAACCTGCCTCCACCGCCCTCTGAGGCAGAGAATTCCACAGACTCACCACTACATACAGTGTGGAAACAACAGGCCCTTCGGCCCAACTTGCCTACACCGGCCAACATGTCTCGGCTACGCTAGTCCCGCCTGCCAGCGTTTGGTCCATATCCTACCAAACCTGTCCTATCCATGTACTGTTTAACTGTTTCTTAAATGTTGGGATAGTCCCAGCCTCAACTACCTCCTCTGGCAGCTGGTTCCATACACCCTCTATATTAAGTTTATGTAACTTTCAATTTTCCTAATGCAAATTCCTTGCCTGCTGCCACAGCACGATCCAACAGAAGGCAGGAGTATGGAGTTAGGAGGGAAAGATAGATCAGCCATGATTGAATGGAGTAGACTTGATGGGCCGAATGGCCTAATTTTGCTCCTATCACTTAAGATCTTGTGAAAAGATGCCAACACTACCCAGACAGCAGCCATGGCGAGGACTGAACTTGTATTGCTGGAGCTATGAGGTAGCAACACCAACTACTGTGTCACAGTAAACTAAACTAACAACGGCACTCACAGCCACAACACCAGTCTGCATTTATCTAGCACCTTTACATGGACCAATATCCCACAGTTCTTCAGGGTATAATAAAATGGATATCAACGAGCAGTTAGAAAAGATGGTCACGACTTTGTCCTTTGGCAGGGTTTGCAATGATGGGAAGGTGCATCGGACGGAGTTTGTGCTAGAATATTTTGGCGGCATGGATCCAGGAGCTCGTGGGGGGGAGTGTCCATAATCTGTCGTGGACACTGATCCCACAGCCAGTGTGGAGTCTGGGGTAGTTAATGGCTCAATTGTAATCATGCATTGTCTTTCTGCTGACTGGTTAGTTACGCAACAATATAGGCAGCCTTGGTACACGTGGTGATAAACTGATCTGAATAGATGGAGTTGTAGCATAATTATACTAGGGGGAGCATTCATTCTGATTCTGTAACTTCTGAGCCAGTGTGTACCAGCGGAATTGTGCGTGCACCAGCGTATACTAGTGACTATCAGGATATGGGAAGGGGGTTTTGGCAGGCTGGATGTGGAGCGCTGGAGTGGATTATAAATGTATACAGGGCAAGATGGACATGGGGCACGAGTATCTCTTGATACTTTCAAGAGAGAGCTAGATAGCTTGCTTGAAGATAGCGGAGTCGGGGGATATGGGGAGAAGGCATAGTGGGGGGGGGGGGGGGAGGGGGGGGAAAGTGGCTGAGCAAGGTCTTGGCAATGGAGAGAATAAGGAGCTTGTATTTTTTTTTTTAAAAAGACACAACTTGCCAGAGTAACAGCGGGTCAGGCAACATCTCTGGAGGGGAAGGATAGGTGACGTTTCGTGTTGAGACCCTTCTTCCGTCTGATCCTGGCAGGGGGGGGGGGGGGGGTGAGAAAAGACCAGGGCTGCCCCTACTTGGTCCTGGACGTTTCTCGCTGAGGGAGCTGTTCGCCCACCTCCCACCTTCAGTCTGAAGAAGGGTCCCGACCAAAAACGTCACCCACCCATTTTCTCCAGAGATGTTGCCTGACCTGCTGAGTAACTCCAGCACCATGTGTCTATCTTCGGTATAAACCACCATCTGCACTTCTTTGAGAGGTGATGTTTTGGGTTGGGGAGCCTTCTTCAGATTAATTGTTTGTTAACTTTGCAACAGTTTAAATAGTTCATAGAAACATAGAAAATAGGTGCAGGAGTAGGCCATTCAGCCCTTCGAGCCTGCACCGCCATTCAATATGATGATGGCTGATCATCCAACTCAGTATCCTGTACCTGCCTTCTCTCCATACCCTCTGATCCCTTTAGCCACAAGGGCCACATCTAACTCCCTCTTAAATATAACCAATGAACTGGCCTCGACTACCTTCTGTGGCAGAGAATTCCACAGATTCGCCACTCTCTGTGTGAAAATTTTTTTTTCTCATCTCGGTCCTAAAAGATTTCCCCCTTATCCTTAAACTGTGACCCCTTGTCCTGGACTTCCCCAACATCGGGAACAATCTTCCTGCCTCTAGCCTGTCCAACCCCTTAAGAATTTTGTACGTTTCTATAAGAATACAAAGATAAGAGTTCAGAATACAAAGATAAACTCCTGTGTTTAAGAAGGAACTGCAGATGCTGGAAAATCGAAGGTGGACAAAAGTGCTGGAGAAACTCAGCGGGTGCAGCAGCATCTATGGAGCGAAGGAAATAGGCAACGTTTCGGGACGAAACCCTTCCGGGTTTCGGCCCGAAACGTTGCCTATTTCCTTCAAGGGTTTCGGCTATACCACTCACCCACCCATCCCTCTCTCTCCCTCGTGGACAAAAGTGCTGGAAAGTGCTGAAAAAAGTGCTGAAAAATCCTTCCGGGTTTCGGCCCGAAACGTTGCCTATTTCCTTTGCTCCATAGATGCTGCTGCACCCGCTGAGTTTCTCCAGCACTTTTGCCTACCAAAGCACTTTTGCCTACTTTTGCCTAATCCTCTGCCTTCTTTGTGATTAAACCCCTATACCTAATACATCTTGCACTACATGTACCTGTTATCTGATTAAAAGGCGTGGAGATGAATTAAAATAAGATCAATGTGTTACAATTATCTCCACAATGAAAGTGTACAACAGATGGTGGCTTTGATACCTATTGTGCTGCAAGCAGGGAGTTGCTGACTGAGCCAGGGTTTACCAGCAAGAGATCATGTCACTAAAATGAGTTTAAAATGAGAGGAAACCAGCAGAGAAACTGTTCTGTGGGCGTTAATTGCCTGAAGTGACCCAGTTCTTTCAGATGAAGCCATCTGGAATGCCTGACTGCTTTTACAAGCGGGGAGCAGAAGGATCCCAGGACAACTAGGTAAAAGTTCCTGGTTACTTTAGCCTCTTAAGAAGTCCCGAAGGAGCCCTTCTAATCCTTTCACCATGAACAACACTGAGCTGCCTTTGTTGCTGTTTAGAGCTTTATATGAGAGAGGAAAAAAAACTCGCAGTGAAGCAGCAAGCCGTGCATTGCAACGCCCTTACTGAAAATCGCTCAGATTCGACTAGTGTAACATCTCCACACTCGGTTTAACCCTTGGAGTGAAAATATATACTGGCGACCCATCCACTGAACAAAGCAGCTAATAAATCCAGACCTACGTACACTTTACCTAGAATCCAAGTTAAAAAAAAAATTATTTTAGTGTTATTGAACTGATTTGTTTTCATCCCCCCAGCTTAAGCCATGATGTGTAGGAAGCAAGGCCGGTTCTCTGGACGCTTTCAAGAGAGAGCTGAATAGGGCCTTAAAGATAGCGGAGTCAGGGGATATGGGGAGAAGGCAGGAACGGGGTACTGATTGGGGATGATCAGCCATGATCACATTAAATGGCGGTGCTGGCTCGAAGGGCCGAATGGCCTACTCCTGCACCTATTGTCTATTGTCTAAAATCGCCTTGTTCATGAACTTTTCATTCCCATACTCACATTAGCACGAGAGAAATTTAAAAACACCATAGCTAGGCGACACAGGCAATGTCCTTGGCTAAAGTAAAATATAAACTCACGAGGCATCCACTGCATGAAGCAGCTACTAAATTCAGACCCCAAGAGTCACTTGGAAATAGAATCCAGGGGATTTTAAAGTTATTGAACTGATTCCTTTCACATTATTAGCTTATTTTTGTAAATGTATTTAGAGGCGTGTAAATTAATACAGGGCTCAAAGTAAGGGTAAAGTGGACAAAGTGGGAGTACAGTGCATGTTCGTACACACGCGCACACGCACACACACACACGAGCACACACACACACACACACACACACACACACACACACACACACACACACACACACACACACACACACACACACACCAATGCCACTGGCAATTGGTGAGAAGAGTATTGTAAAGCAGAGCGGGGAGATATTATCCCCATCACCACCGAGAGAGACGGGTTCGACCCACCCCCACATTGTGCAAAGATCAAACCTCCTGATATTTGCCCGAGAGGGGTAAAGAACCTTTTTTAAATTGCAACACAAGAGCTGAACCTTTGAAGGGAGCTGCGATCTGGCGAGTTGGCACCGCGGAACTGCCAATGTACAAAGTTCAAGCAAATAATACACGCTGCTCGTTGCACAAAAAATATAAATCAATTCTATTGCACAAAATGCCTCTCTGTTCAAGGTCGAGCCATTCTTTTTGAAGAGGAGAGTAAAACTCAGAAGTATTTACCGAATAACGAAACATTGTTCTCGGCCCTGCTTTAAAGCTTGGCGTGAATTTACCTTCAGCAAGCCAAAACTCTGTGAATATGTTAGTTTTGCACCTTCTAGCAATATCAGTTGTACGGTAGCAGTAACTCAAGGATTGTTCTTCTTAAGAAGGGTCCTGACCCTGAACGTTACCCGCCCTTTTTCTCCAGAGATGCTGCCCGACCCGCACTCCAGCACTTTGTGTCTATCGTTGGTATAAACCAGCATCTGCAGTTCCTGGTTTTCCCGGCTAATATCTTCCATGTGGAAAATGTCCCAAATTTGTGCCGCAGAAGAGTCAAGAGTGTTTTTTTGTCAAATGTCCCGAAACGGAATCATGCAATTCTTACTTGTGGCACCACAACAGATATGGAAACATGATACTCTGTAAAACACATTGTAAACAACAACAAGAATATTTTTAAAAGAACATGTGTGTCCCCCCCCCCCCCCCCCCCCCCACCTGTATGGGTTTTCTCCGAGATCTTCGGTTTCCTCCCACACTTTAAGACATACGTGTTTGTAGGTTAGTTGGCTTGGTGGAAGTGTAAATTGTCAATAGACAATAGACAATAGGTGCAGGAGGAGGCCATTTGGCCCTTCAAGCCAGCACCGCCATTCATCGTCCCCTATCAATAACCCGTGCCTGCCTTCTCCCCCATATCCCTTGACTCCACTAGCCCCTAGAGCTCTATCTAACTCTCTCTTAAATCCATCCAGTGATTTGGCCTCCGCTGCCCTCTGTGGCAGGGAATTCCACCAATTCACAACTCTCTGGGTGAAAGATCGTGAAGATTTCTCACACAGATCCAGAACGAGACCACCCGCTGAGATGGCGGTGTAACTATACAAGGCAAGGTTAGATAATGCCGTCGTAACATGTCATTTGAGGTTGGAAGAGGGAGAGGGGTTCGAGATAAATCTCCCCAAATTTCTGAGGACATTAAACCTGGACATCTGAAAGACGTTGCCCTGGCAGGGGTGTCTAGAACAAGCAGTCACAAACTCTCATCACAGGACTTGGGGCTGAGGTGAGCAGAGGATGGTGGCCTTGTGGCATTCATTTCAATTGAGGACTGTGGAGGCCAAATTTGCTGAATCTGTGTAAGGAGGAGATAGATACATTTTCAGATACAAATGGCAAGAAAAAGGTACAGGTCGCTAAAGTCACGCACTGCCAGACTCAAGAACAGCTTTTACCCATCAGCTATCTTGGAACTGAACTCTGTCTCGGGAGCGGGTTATGGGGAAGGAGGGGGGGGGGGGGGGGGGGGGGAGACAGTGTTAATTTATGTAAATGTGAACCCATGGGTGGGTTTGGGGAGGGAGGGAGTGTAAAAAGTATGAGTATGTGAATGAAGTTCTTTTAAATGGAGAGACACAGTAATCTCGTTGTATGTGACACATGGAATGACAATAAAGCATTCTGATTCTGAAGAAGGAGTCTCGGATGAAAGCAGGAATGTGGTATTAAGATAAGTGATTGGCCATGATCATATTGAGTGGTGGAGCACACTCGCAAGGAATTGGAGCAGCGTCAGGCCATTCGGCCCATCAAGTCTACCCCACCATTCAATCATGGCGGATCTAACCCCATTCTCCTGCCTTCTCCCCGTAACCCTCCCCATTGTCCCTAGTGTGAAGGTTAGAACTAATGTACTGGTCGACACAGACTTGGTCGGCCAAAAGGCCTGGTTCCACACTGTATCTCCAAACTAAACTACACTTGGAAATATGTTTGCACAGAGTGTAAAGGATGTAAGTTGAAGGCTGGGTCTGTATTAATTTGAACACAACACCTGTCCCATTCTTAAAGGATGCTGTAGTGTTGAAAGCAATGACACGGCACTATTTAGCTTGGGCAGTTTACAGCCCACCTTTGCTAACGTCAAATAACTCTTGCTTTCCCTCTCTCTCCCCATCCTAGTTCTCCGACCAGGCTGACTGTCTCTCCTCCTGATTCAAGTTTACATTGTATTCCTCGTTGTCAATAACAATGATCTTCTCTACATTGTCCTTCAACTTCATCCCCTTTAATCTGTCCTTTTCACACCATATCTCTTCCATATCTCTCGTTTCCATCTCCCCTGCCTCTCAGTCTTAAGAAGGGTCTCGACCCGAAATGTCATCCGTTCCTTCTCTCCAGAGATGCTGCCTGCCGCTCTGAGTTACTCCAGCATTTTGTGTCTATCTTCGGTGTAAACCAGCATCTGCAGTTCCTTCCTACACATTTGGAACAGTGTAAGGGCGATCCACAGTATTCACACTACCAACACTAATTATGCCGCTGTCGGAGCTTAGGAGGAGCTTGTAGGAGCTTAGTAAACACAAATTGGCTGCCCACATTGCCAATGTGACTGCTATATAAAATATTTTGGGTCTTCCTAGAGTCACTCCAAAGATGTACCGCTTTGTAGGTCAATGGGCTTTGGCATAAATGTAAAATTGGCCCTAATGTGTGTAGGATAGTATTAAGTGTGTGGGGATCGCTGGTCAGTGGGCCGAAGGGCCTGTGTCCGCACTGTATCTCTAAACTAAAGTAAACTAGAGGCGATATAAGCTCCGTGCAAGTAAAGAGTTACATTTCCTTAATGTACAAACTTCACGAAACGTAAAGAAATGCCCAAAGCCTAATTGATGGATTCCCTCTTTGTTTTGCAGAACTTCCCTTTGACTGTCACCAACTATTCCTTGAAGGACAGCAGACCACTAGAGTGTACAGAGTCCAGCCTGTGGGCTCGCAGTCCTTTGAAGTATTCTGTCGAATGACCGATGGTAAGAATTTGGATGCTAGTGGAAGCAGAGTCTGGGATCTGGATGAGGTTAAGAACAGCTCTCACTGAGGAGCAGAGACACTTGTGTAAACTGGGTTGGGTCTTGTGTTCACAAGTCGTAGGAGCAGAATTAGGCCATTCGGCCCATCGAGTCTACTCTACCATTCAATAATGGCTGATCTATCTTTCCCTCTCAACCCCATTCTCCTGCCTTCTCCCCGTAAATCCTGACACCCGTGCTAATCAAGAACCTGTTAATCTCCCCTTTAATAATATCCATTGCCTTGGCCTCCACAGACGTCTGTGGCAATGAATCCCACAGATTTCCCAGTGCTGTCAAAATAGACATCTTCATTCGAGTGTGACATAGAAACATAGAAAATAGGTGCAGGAGTAGGCCATTCGGCCCTTCGAGCCTGCACCGCCATTCGATATGATCATGGCTGATCATTCAACTCAGTATCCCATCCCTGCCTTCTCTCCATACCCCCTGACCCCTTTAGCCACAAGGGCCACATCTAACTCCCTCTTAAATAGAGCCAATGAACTGGCCGCAACTACCTTCTGTGGCAGAGAATTCCACAGATTCACCACTCTCTGTGTGAAAAATGTTTTCCTCATCTCGGTCCTAAAAGATTTCTCCCTTATCCTTAAACTGTGACCCCTTGTCCTGGACTTCCCCAACATCGGGGACAATCTTCCTGCATCTAGCCTGTCCAACGGTTGTGGTTGGAATGGCCACGGTCGTCTGCCGCATTTTAGTTTGAACTAATGGAGAAGTTTACTCCTGTAGACGTTAATCTCTCATGTCAGGGAATGCTCAATGGTTTGTTGTGTTTCCACAGAAGGTGGCTGGACTGTGATTCAGAGACGGATGGATGGGTCCATTGACTTTGACCGCCTTTGGCAGGCGTACAAGGATGGATTTGGCAACCTCACGGGTAAATAGTATTTAGTGCTGTGTTCCTTTGCCCCGTCGCGTTGTATTGTTTGTATCTTGGGGTCTGGAGGATAAATTTCACCTCTGTCCATCGAATACGAGTAGACACAAAACGCTGGAGTAACATCTCTGGAGAGAAGGAATGGGTGACGTTTCGGGGTGGAGACCCTTCTTCAGACTGACGTTCGTTCACGACCTGTCTGAAGAAGGGTCTCGACCCGAAACATCACCCCCTGTCCCGCTGAGTTACTCCAGCATTTTGTGTCTATCTTTGAATTGTTTTAGGGTTAGCTACTCCTTAGTTTAGTGTCAGTATGAAATGTTTACGTCAGGAAAGGCCAAGGTGCCGTGGTCCAAGCATCGCATCACTAACCAGTTGTTTTTCTGCGTTAAGGAGGGTGATTGTGTCAGCAGGAAGGCACCCATTGTAAAGGAATTCATTGTTTACGGGGCAGTAACCCCAAATAACAAATACCTGACCTCATGGGGTTTTATCACAATTAAAACAGGATGACTTTTCTCTGCTGCATTATTCCAGCAAAGATGGGTGCTGTCACTCTGGGAAATTGTTTTAATCAAAACAGGAGGTTTTTTGTCTTAATCAAATAAGGAAATGTGTAGGCGGGAACTGCAGATGCTGGTTTGAACCAAAGAGAGACACAAAATACTGGAGTAACTCAGCGGGACGGGCAGATTGAAGAAGCGCCTCGACCCGCAACATCAGCCAGTCCTTCTCCTCCAGAGATGCTGCCTGACCCGCTGAGTTACTCCAGCACTTTGTGTCCACCTTTTGTGTAGAGAGTTGGGGTGTGCTGCTCCCTCCTGGTGAGGTACGGTAGTGCACTAGTTGTATAAGAAGGAACTGCAGATGCTGGATAAGGGGTTGGCCATTTAGAACGGAGACGAGGAAACACTTTTTTTTACAGAGAGTTGTGAGTCTGTGGAATTCTCTGCCTCAGAGGGCGGTGGAGGCCGGTTCTCTGGATACTTTCAAGAGAGAGCTAGATAGGGCTCTTAAAAATAGCGGAGTCAGGGGATATGGGGAGAAGGCAGGAACGGGGTACTGATTGGGGATGATCAGCCATGATCACATTGAATGATGTGGTGCTGGCTCAAAGGGCCGAATGGCCTACTCCTGCACCTGTTGTCTATTGTCTATTGTGGGACAGGCAGCATCTCTGGAGAGGAGGAATGGGTGACGTTTCGGGTCGAGACCCTTCTTCAGTCCCGAAACATCTCCCATTCCTTCTATCCAGAGACGCTGCCTGACCCGCTGGATTACTCCAGCTTTTTGTGTGTGTCCATCTTCGGTGTAAACAAGCATCTTCAGTGCCTCCCTGCACCTGTTCATGTTTGGGGTTTTTTCCCCCCCGCTCGCAGGTGAGTTCTGGCTGGGTCTGGAGAAGCTGTACACCATCGTACGCCAGGGCAGCTACCTGCTGCGCATCGAGCTGGAGGACTGGGAGAACCACACGGAGTACACAGAGTACCCCTTCAGCCTGGGCAGCGAGGCCACCGACTACACCATCACCCTCAAGAACCCCGTCTCTGGGAACCTGAAGAACGCCATCAGTGAATCGAGCGGCCTGCGTTTCTCCACTCGAGACCAGGACCATGATCTACAGTTCAACATGAACTGTGCCAAACACCTGACAGGTCAGTGCCAAGGCTAGCGGACGGGGGGGGGGGGCACCTCAGCTGCGGGGGCATCTGATACAATAGAATAGCACTGCTGGTGGGAGAGTCTCGGACCAGCTCGGAATTAAAGGACGTTCCTTTAGAAAGGAATTTCTTTAGTCAGAGGGTGGTGAATCTGTGGAATTCTTTGCCGCAGAAGGCTGTGGAGGTCAAGTCAATGGATATTTTTAAGGCAGAGTTAGATAGATTCTTGATCAGTATGGGTGTCGGAGGTTATGGGGAGAAGGCAGGAGAATGGGGTTCGGAGGGAGAGATAGATCAGCCGTGATTGAATGGCGGAGTAGACTTGATGGGCCGAATGGCCTAATTCTACTCCTATCACTTATGACCAATGCACGAAGAGGAATCTCAGGCGGCCAAATTCCTATCCCACCGGCCGTCTTCCCATCAACGGTCGTATTCTAACAAAGCCCACCTTCCCATGAAAGGCGAGAGAACTATGGAGGGAGGAGTATGCTGGAAACTCCCCCGGATGTTTAGTTTAGAGATACAGCGTGGAAACAAACAGCCCCTCTGGCCCACCGAATGGGGGGGGGTGGCCCTGTTCTCACAGACCAGAGGGTGGGTATTCAATGGGATGACCAATGAGGTGCTTACTTTACCCCCAATTAACTTCCAACCCACCTTTGTGCCTGTTTCAGGGGGATGGTGGTTCACCACCTGCGGGCAAGCCAACCTGAACGGCAAATATTTTGCCAGTAAGCCCCAGCAGCGTCGCGAGAGGAAACGGGGCATCTTCTGGAAGTCCTGGAGGGGAAGAACCTACCCCCTGAAGACCACCACCATGATGATTCGTCCAGTGGAACTTGAGGCTTAACATCACAATCTTAACCGCTGGCAGAGACTGTGTCTACGTGTGTGTGAGCGTGTGCGAGTACATGTGAGTGTGTCTGGGTGTGTGTGTGTGTGAGAGAGACAGACAGAGAGAGATTTAAAACAGCAAGTTTGGCTGTTTCCATTTGAGATGAGAGTACAATGCAAAGAGGATGCACTGACCTGACTCTCTGAACGTGTATTGTCTTATGTTTTAAGCAACAAACCAATGCAGCAAAGTCTCCCCAGGATGAAACATCCGAGCTACCTAAGCATTCCCAAAGTATACATGCCACTCCAAGCAGCCGATAGGTTTTCCTGCAAGTGTCTTAGTCCAAAGCGAGCCCAACATAGTCGCAACGCCACTTCAGTTAACTCCCACTAGACTTGTCCCACCTTGCCCTCAGCTCAGAGTTCATCTATCCCCCCCCGCCACGAGACCGACCGACCAGGCAAACCCCAGGTGTGATGGTCACCCTGACCGCAGCCCAGCAAACCAAACCCGCCTACGCCCGCTGATCCGTTGCCCGCGGAGATGCGAAACCGCCCGACGTCGATGAGCCTTCATCAACCCACATTTAGCGGCAGTGCGCTCCACGGGAGGATCCGTGCAGGGCGGGCCAACACGCACTGGCGGCACGCCTCACGTTAGTGGGTCCGATCGCACGAACAGGAACACATGTTCTATTAATGAAAGGGGCACTGGAATATAGAAATTGAACACAAGTGCAACCTGTCCCACTTACGCGAGTTTGTTTTTTCGGCGACTTGCCGGCACCCGTCAATAGTCGCAGCAGGTGGCCGAAAATTTTCAACGTGTTGAAAATCCAGCGGTGACCAGAACAAGGTACGACTCTTTGGGCGACTACTCACGACCATACAGGCGTCACCCCGCGACATGTCGACACGTGACGCCTGTATGGCCGTGAGTGGCCACCCAAAGAGTCGTAGCGTCTTTCTGGTCGCCACTGAATTTTCAACACGTTGAAAATTTTCGGCGACCTATGACGGGTGCCGGCAGTCGTGGGACAGGCCCATTGAAAACGGCACAGTTCCGGTGTCTCCAATAACATCGCCCCAACGCCCTATTTATACCAGTTTAACTGTAACACTTTAACTCAATTCCTACCCGCAGGGATGTTTCCAAGTCATATTGACTTTATCACCATAGCTAAGGATAGCTGTGCAGAATTGTGAGTGTTAATTGTTTCTTTTGCTTTATATATTTAAGCATTTAATATTCCAATATGCCATTTTGTAATTTATGAAGCGCTCAGCTGTGCCCAGAATGGAGTAAGATTCCGTTTGTATTGTCTGCTGTATATAACCTTAAAAAGCTGTTATTTTAATATCAAATGATTCTCAAACACGGATTTTTGTCTAAAAAAAAAAATCTTTGGTTTAAACATTTTCCCTGGTGTATTTGTTAATCCTTGCGGTCAGAGATAACTTAGAGTCTGAGCAAAGACTGGCTGTTGATTTTGGCATCAGACGGACACAGATAGCTGAATAAAAGACTAAACAAGGTCAACTAAACAGCGTGGAAACAGGCCCCTTTGGCCGACCGAGCCCGCGCCGACCCCAGCGATCGCCCCGTACACTAGCGCTCTCCTACACGCACCAGGGACAATTTTTAACAATGAACAGAAGCCAATTAACTGACAAACCTGTTCAAAAAGGAACTGCAGATGCTGGAATATCGAAGGTACACAAAATTGCTGGGGAAACTCAGCGGGTGCAGCAGCACCTATGGAGCGAAGGAAATAGGCAACGTTTCGGCCCGAAACGTTGCCTATTTCCTTCCGGGTTTCGTCCCGAAACGTTGCCTATTTCCTTCCGGGTTTCGTCCCGAAACGTTGCCTATTTCCTTCCGGGTTTCGTCCCGAAACGTTGCCTATTTCCTTCCGGGTTTCGTCCCGAAACGTTGCCTATTTCCTTCGCTCCATAGATGCTGCCTCACCCGCTGAGTTTCCCCAGCAATTTTGTGTAACTGACAAACCTGTTCGCCTTGGGATTAGACAATAGACAATAGATGCAGGAGGAGGCCATTCAGCCCTTCGAGCCATTCATGGCTGATCATCCCCAATCAGTACCCCGTTCCTGCCTTCTCCCCATATCCCCTGACTCCACTATCTTTAAGAGCCCTCTCAAGCTCTCTCTTGAAAGTATCCAGAGAACCGGCCTCCACCGCCCACTGAGGCAGAGAATTCCACAGACTCACCACTCTCTGTGTGACGAAGTGTTTCCTCGTCTCCGTTCTAAATGGCTTACCCCCTTATTCTTAAATTGTGGGAGGAATCCGGAGAAGACCCACACGGTCACGGGGAGCACGTGCAAACTCCGCACAGACAGCGGTCCTTGGTAAGGATCAAACCTGGGTCTCTGGTGCTATGAGGCAGCAACTCCCCTGTTGCGCCACTGTGCCAGCCTTTAAACCCTTATTGGCATCCAAGTCACTCTGGTTAAAAAGGAGTAAAATCATATGACAACCTGAATGCAGTCTAGTGACACCCAGTCAACCTGTCTAGCTTCACCTCACAAATACTTCAGGTTGGTTTTGTTTATTGTCACGTGTATCGAGGCAGAATGAACAGCTTTTGTTGCGTGCTAACCAGTCAGCAGAAAGACAAGACATGCTGTAAATTCCTGCAAGTGTGAAAGTTGTGAAACAGCCTATGCAAGCAATAACCTGATGTAAACACACAGAATCATTCCTTATAGACAACATGCTTCACCCCCGATCCCTGTGTTTGCTGGCTGTGCAGTTGCAATAGACAATAGACAATAGGTGCAGGAGTTGGCCATTTGGTCCTTCGAGACATTCAATGTGATCATGGCTGATCATCCCCAATCATTCCTGCCTTCTCCCCATGTCCCCTGACTCTGCTATTTTTAAGAGCCCTATCTAACCCTCTTGAAAGCATCCAGAGAACCTGCCTCCAGAGTCAGAGAATTCCACAAACTCACCACTCTCTGTGAGAAAAAGTGTTTCCTCGTCTCCGTTCTAAATGGCTTACTCCTTAATCTTAAACTGTGGCCCCTGGTTCTGGACTCCCCCAACATCGGGAACATGTTTCCTGCCTCTGGCGTGACCCTTAACAATCTTAAATGTTTCAATGAGATGCCCTCTCATCCTTATAAACTCCAGAGTGTACAAGCCCAACTGCTCCATTCTCTCAGCACATGACAGTCCCGCCATCCCGGGAATAAACTTGTAAACCTACGCTGCACTCCCTCAATAGCAAGAATGTCCTTCCTCAAATTAGGGGACCAAAACTGCACACAATACTCCAGGTGTGGTCTCACTAGGGCCCTGTATACATACTTGCATACAATATGGTTTGGGAACAGCTCCATCCAAGATATGTTATAGCCCAGACCATCACACTAAGCAACCTCCCTTCCATTGACTCCATCCGCACCTCGCGTTGCCTCGGCAAGGCCAGCAGCATCATCATGGACCAGTCTCACCCGGGACACTACTCTCCCCTCTCCCATCTGGCAAGAGGCACAGAAGCGTGAAAACGCACACCGCCAGATTCAGGAGACAGGCACAAAAAGCTGGAGTAACTCAGCGGGTCAGGCAGCATCTCTGGAGAAAAGGAACAGGTGGTGATGGTTTCGGGTCGGGAACCTTCTTCAGGGACAGTTTCTACTCGGCTGTCATCGGGCAACTTCAAGCGGGCTCTCTCGCGGATTAGAGGAGGCTCCACCATCAGTTGCCCGAAAATCGGTGGTGGACCCGAACATGTTGTCTTAGAAACATAGAAAATAGGTGCAGGAGGAGGCCATTCGGCCCTTCGAGCCAGCACCGCCATTCATTGTGATCATGGCTGATCGTCCCCTATCAATAACCCGTGCCTGCCTTCTCCCCATATCCCTTGACTCCACTAGCCCCTAGAGCTCCATCTAACTCGCTCTTAAATCCATCCAGTGACTTGGCCTCCACTGCCCTCTGTGGCAGGGAATTCCACAAATTCACAACTCTCTGGGTGAAAAGGTTTTTTCTCACCTCAGTCTTAAATGACCTCCCCTTTATTCTAAGGTGTTTGAAGGTGTTATGTTCATGATGAGATGATGCCTGGAAGGAATGCGGCAATGGACACTCAGAGCTCTTGGTTCATGCCACGCAGGGAGAGGTACCTTCCCATTCTAGTGCAAATTTAAGTCCAATTAAAGCTAGTTCTCCAATGAGTTAGGTGGAAGGTCAGGGCCTCCAACATTGCTGGTGAGAAGTCCCCTCTCCTCTGAAAATGCATCAGCCGATCTCGACCTCATCGGGGCTTCTGCAACGATCGAAGGGTGGGATTTGCTGCCTGAGGTCGAAGCCGGCAGATCCGTTTCCCGTACCCGACTTCGGAGAAGCCGGTATCTTGGCCCCCTGGCGGCCTAGGCGAACCGTTCCGGTACCGTTGGACTCCTCTCGAAGGCCGTGACCTCTGTTGGCCCGGCAAAACGCATAATCCAGAAGGGCTCTGGAACCAAGGGGGCCGGGAAATCAGCGGTGGGCCTAGTATATACACTGACAATTGGCGCAGCAGTAGAGTTGCTGCCTCACAGCGCCAGAGACCCGGGTTGGATCCTAACTGCGGGTGCTGTCTGTACGGAGTTTGCAACGTTCTCCCCGTGACCCGCGTGCGTTTTCTCCGGGATCTTCGGTTTCCTCCCACGCTCCAAGGACGCGGTGGTTTGTAGGCTAATTGTCTTGGTCTAATGGTAGATTGTCCCTGGTGTGTGTGTAGGATAGCGTTAGTGTGCGGGGATCGCTGGTCGGCACAGACCCGGTGGGCCGAAGGGCCTGTTTCTGCACTCTATCTCTGAACTAAACTAAAAAAAAAAAGGCCTCGTTCTTAAGAGCGGTGAACAACACAACAAAGGCTTGCTCTGCATTTCAACTTTTTAGGCAACATCACCACAAGGACAGCTCTGTGTAGCCACAGCTCACGGGTTGTCGGATGACTGAGCCGAGCATTTCCCTCCCAATGCATTGACAGTGCTGTTCCTGTCAACAACAGATGGCAGTAACTACCATACCTTGCAATTAAACTTCACTTTTAGTCAAATATTGGTCCACTCAAATGGCCTGTCCCACTTGCCGATTTGTTCGGTGATTGCCCGCATCATTGACTGACGTATCAGGTCACCGAAAAATTTGCGGGGCGTGACGCGGCATGATGGTGTACTAACACATTACATGTTACCGAATGGTCTGCCTTGACATGTTACTGAGCAATCTGTACTCAGCAGAGGCCTCACCTTTCTTCCCCTCCGTCCCCACCTCAATGAGTTCCGCGTCCGCTATGACGTGGAGCTCTTCATCCGTCGCCTCCGCATCAAAGCGTTCTTCCATGGGAAGGAGTCCCCTTCTCCCGTCTCCAACGGGCCCCCTCCTCTTGGACCCCCCCCTCATGGCCATCTTCCGGCTTTAGACCTTTTTATTTTAAACTGCTGGCGGGACATCAACCGCCTCAACTTCTCCACTCCCCTTTCTCACTCTAATCACCCCCCCCCCCCCCCCCGCTGAACGTACAGCCCTCCACTCACTCTGCAACAACCCAGACTGGGTGATCAAACCCGCCGACAAGGGAGATGCCGTGGTAGTCTGGCGCGCCGATCTCTACAAGGCTGTGGCCACGCGCCAACTCTCAGACACCTCCTCCTACTTATCCTTGGACCATGACCCCACAGACGAGCACCAGGCCACTATCTCTAACACTATCAATGACTTCATCACTTCCGGCTCCCTGCCCTTCCAAGCCTCCAACTTCATCGTTCCCCAGCCCAGCACGGCCCGATTTTACCTTCTCCCCAAAATCCACAAATCTGAATGTCCTGGTAGACCCATAGTTTCCGCCTGTTTGTGCCCCACCAAACTTATTTCCATATACCTCGACTCCATCCTATCCCCCCTGGTTAAACCCCTCCCTCCCTACCTATGTCCAAGACACCTCACACGCTCTTCGCCTCCTCCATGACTTCCGTTTTCCAGGCCCCCACTCCCACATCTCCACCATGGATGTCCAGTCACTCTGCACCTCCATCCACCACCAGGAGGGTCTCAAAGCCCTCCGTTTCTTCCTCGACCACAGAACCAACCAATCCCAGTCTACTGACACTCTCCTCCGCCTAGCGGAGCTGGTCCTTACCCAATAACTTTTCGTTTGACTCCTCCCATTTCCTCCAAATACAAGGTGCGGCTATGGGCACGTGCATGGGTCCCAGCTATGCCTGCCTCTTTGTAGGGTACGTCGAACAATCCTTGTTCGAGGCGTACTGTGGCCCCATCCCTGACCTCTACCTCCGCTACATCGACGACTGCATTGGTGCTACCTCCTGCACCCACACACAACTCACCGACTTCATTCATTTCACCATTAACTTCCATCCGGCACTCAAATACACCTGGACCATTTCCGACATCTCCCTACTGTTTCTAGACCTCACTATCTCCATCGCAGGTAACAGACTCCTGACCAACATCTACTATAAACCCACTGACTCCCATGGCTATCTGGACTACACTTCCTCCCACCCTGCTTCCTGTAAGGGCTCCATCCCCTACTCCCAATTCCTCCGACTACGCCGCATCTGCACCCAGGATGAGGTGTTCCACACCAGGGCATCGGAGACGTCCTCGTACTTCAGGGAACGGGGGTTCCCCTCTTCTACTATAGATGAGGCTCTCACCAGGGTCTCTTCTATACACCGTAACTCTGCTCTCACTCCCCATCCCCCCACTCGTAACAAGGGCAGAGTCCCCCCTTGTCCTCACCTTCCACCCTACCAGCCGTCACATACAACAAATAATCCTCCGACATTTTCGCCACCTCCAACGGGAGTTGCAGATGATCAGCACCTAAACGCAAGCTCTTTCAGACCGACTCCAGCTGTAGAGACTCATTGGGGTTGAAAGCCTACCTGTACGTTGTATGTGGAACGGAAAACCCTGAGACGGGGAACTCCAACACCTCCAAGGTCAGGTCTGTGTTCTCACTGTTGCTCGGCCTCACTTCCAAAAACTCGGGGTTAAAGCAAAAGGTCGATGCTTCAGTAACATGGGACACTTCGAATCGAAAAACTCCTGCAAATTAACAGAGTTTCTTTCTGAATGCATCCCAAACCAACATCCAGGCCATCCCATTAGGACAAGCACCTCCACCCCATTTGCCCCAACACCCAATGGTCCAGACCCCACCACTACCTAACCCCACCACCACCCAAGAACCAGGGGCCACAGTTTAAGAATAAGGGGTAAGACATTTAGAACGGAGACGAGGAAACACTTTTTCTCACAGAGAGTGGTGAGTCTGTGGAATTCTCTGCCTCAGAGGGTGGTGGAGGCAGATGCTTTCAAGAGAGAGCTAGATAGGGCTCTTAAAGATAGCAGTCAGGGGATATGGGGAGAAGGCAGAAACGGGGTACTGATTGGGGATGATCAGCCATGATCACATTGAATGGCGGTGCTGGCTCGAAGGGCCGAATGGCCTACTCCTGCACCTATGGTCTATTGTCTATTACCCATCCCACCAGTACCCATGGAGTCAGAGTTATATACAGCGTGGAAACAACTTGCCCACACTGACCAACATGTCCCATCCACACTAGTCCCACTTGCCTGCGTTTGCCCCATATCCCTCCACACCTGTCCTATCCATATACCTGTCTACTCGTTTCCTAAATTTCGCAATAGTCCCAGCCGCAACTACCTCCTCCAGCAGCTCGTTCCATACACCCACCACCCTTTGCATGGTAAAGATACCCCGTCAGATCCCCAGAAAATCTTTCCCCCCTTCATCGTAAACCTACTAGATTTCCTCACTCTGGGCAAGAGACTCTGTGCGTCCACCCGATCTTTTCCTCTCATGATCAGCCCCGTTAGTATCGGGACCCGCCAGCACCTGATGGCCCAGTCCCAATCCTATCAACATCCCAAAACCCCCACCTGGACCCAACCTCCACCAAGATCCCAGCCCCAGCAGAACCCGAGTGGTACTGTTGTGCTGCTGCAAGTAAGAATTTCATTGTCCTATCTGGGACATATGACAATAAAACACTTGTGACTCCTCCTGGCCTTGGAGTGCAGGAGGATGAGGGGTGATCCTATAGAGGTGTACAAGATCATGAAAGGAATAGATCGGGTAGATGCACATAGTCTTTTGCCCAGAGTAGGGGAATCGAGAATCAGAGGACATAAGTTTAAGGTGAAGAGGGGGGGGGGTCCAGTCTGAAGAAGAGTCTCGACCCGAAACGTCACCCATTCATCCTATCCTGAGATGCTGCCTGTCCCGCTGAGTTACTCCAGCTTTCTGCGTCTAATCTTCGGTTTCAACTAGGATGGAGAATCCCAGTGAACAAGGGAACGTACAGCAGGGTGCGGGATCCTCACGTATCAGTTTTGCATTCTGGTGTCACGGTGGCGCAGTGGTAGAGTTGCTGCCTTACAGCGAACACAGCGCCGGAGACCCGGGTTTGATCCCGACTACGGGTGCTGTCTGTACGGAGTTTGTACGTTCTCCCCGTGACCTGCGTGGGTTTTCTCTGAGGTCTTTAATATCACAGTGAATCTCTTTGTTTTGCACATCACACACAAAGTATGCAAAGAGGCACCACGTATAGGGGGCTGACAATGTTACAACGTGTTCATTACCGTCCCCAGTGTCCCCCCCCCCTTTGTTCTCTCGATGCCTCCCCCCTCCCACCGCCGCCTTTAGGAAGGAGATGAGGAGGAATCTCTTTAGTCAGAGGGTGGTGAATCTGTGGAATTCTTTACCGCAGAACACTGCGGAGGCCAAGTCGATGGATGTTTTTACGGCAGAGACAGATAGATTCTTGATTAGTGCGGGTGTCAATGGTTATGGGGAGAAGGCAGGAGAATGGGGTTCGGAGGGATAGGTAGATCAGCCATGATTGGATGGCGGAGTAGACTTGATGGGCCGAATGGCCTAATTCTACTCCTATTCCTTAGTTATGACCTTATGAAACAACTGTTTTCACGTTTACCTGGAATCCTCCGTTGTCGCCTCAGCAGAGTCGATGTTTTCTTCTCGTCCGCGATAAGTTTCATCAGGTCTTCATCACTGAGTTTATCTTCCTCCTGGAACCAAGACATCCCATTAGACGCAGCCATAGACGGCTGTGGGGGCCAAATCAATGGATACATTAAGGCAGAGATAGATGGATTCTTGATTGGTACGGGGTGACAGGGGTTATGGGGAGAGGGCAGGAGAACAGTCATGGTGGTACAGCGGTAGAGTTGCTGCCTTACAGCGAACACAGCGCCGGAGACCCGGGTTTGATCCCGACTACGGGCGCTGTCTGTACGGAGTTTGTACGTTCTCCCCGTGACCTGCGTGGGTTTTCTCCGAGATCTTCAGTTTCCTCCCACACTCCGAAGACGTACAGGTTTGTAGGTTAATTGTCTTAGTAAATGTAAAAATTGTCCCTAGTGAGTGTAGGATAGTGTTACTGTACGGGGATCGCTGGTCGGCACGGACCCGGTGGGCCGAAGGGCCTGTTTCTGCGCTGTATCACTAAACTAAACTAAAAATGGGGTTAAGAGGGCAAGATAGATCACCCATGATTCAATGGCAGAGGAGACTTAATGGGCCGAATGGCTTAATTCTGCTCCTATCACTTATGAACTTAAATATACTAAGGCACTGCTGTAATTGTAGACTTTTCTTGTACAATCTATGCCAGTGGGGCAGAGAACAGAATGTGGTATCAATGATGAAGAATTTAATCCCTCGGAGAATGTGAATGATTTAATATGTGTACGAAGCAACGCTGATGCTGGTTTACACCGAAGATAGACACTAAATGCTGGAGTAACTCAGCGGGACAGGCAGCATCTCTGGAGAGAAGGAATAGGTGACGTTTCGGGTTGAGACCCTTCTTCAGACTGAGAGTCAGGGGAGAGGGAAATGAGAGATGGTGATGTAGAGAGAGAGAGATAGAACAAATGAATGAACGATATGCTCAGGAGTAACAATGATGAAGGAGAAAGGCCATTGTTTGTTAGCTGTGATCATTGTGCAAATCTATATTTAGAATAGTCACTTTGGTGAAACCTAGAGGGGAGGGAACTTAGTCTAGAGTCACAGCACGGAAACAGGCCCTTCTGCTCACCTAGCCCATGCTGACCAGCCGTACACTCGTTCTATCCCAAACACCAGGGAGAATTTACCGAAGCCAATCAACCTACAAATATGCACGTCTTTGGAGTGTGGGAGGAAACCGGACCACCCGGAGAAAAACCACACAGGTCACGGGGAGAATGTACAACCCCCCCCCCCCCGATATTAAGCACCCGTAGTCAGGATCGAATCCGGGCCTCTGGCGCTGTAAGACAGCAAACCTACCATGCCGCCCAAACTAAACCATCTTAGATAAAAAGGTACCTGCACTCAAAATTGTAAAACCACAGAAAGGTAGAGAAACTAACTGGAGAGGAAGTTTACTCTGAAACTGGAAGCAGGTGAGTAACTCATTGGGAGCAGGCAGCACATTAAATACAGACTGGGTCGCAGCATGGGGTGTTTAAGAAGGAACTGCAGATGCTGGAAAATCAAATGTACACAAAAATGCTGGAGAAACTCAGTGGGTGCAGCAGCATCTAGGAGCGAAGGAAATAGGCAACGTTTCGGGCCGAAACGTTGCCTATTTCCTTCGCTCCTAGATGCTGCTGCACCCGCTGAGTTTCTCCAGCATTTTTGTGTACCTTAGCATGGGGTGACTGATTGAATGAGAGATACTTTATTTGATTAGTACGGGTATCAGGGGTTATGGGGAGAAGGCAGGAGAATGGAGTTCGGAGGGAGATGTTGGGGGAGTCCAGAACCAGGGGGCCACAGTCTAATAATAAAGGGTAAACCATTTAGAACGGAGATGAGGAAACACTTCTTCACACAGAGAGTGGTGAGTCTGTGGAATTCTCTGCCTCAGAGGGCGGTGGAGGCAGGTTCTCTGGATACTTTCAAGAGACAGCTAGATAGGGCTCTTAAAGGTAGCAGAGTCAGGGGATATGGGGAGAAGGCAGGAACGGGGTACTGATCGGGGATGATCAGCCATGCTCACATTGAATGGCAGTGCTGGCTCGAAGGGCCGAATGGCCTACTCCTGCACCTATTGTCTATTGTCTATTGTGTACTGAGAGACAGATCAGCCATGATTGAATGGCGGCACGGATGGGCCGAATGCCCTAATTCTGCTCCTATCACTTGTTTTGTGCACAGAGTATGCGAATAGTCACCATGCAAAGGGCGCCGACAAGATTTACAAAGTGTTCATTACCGTTCTTGATGGCCCCCCTTTGTTCTCTCGCCGCCCCCCCCCCCCCCCCCCCCCCACCGGGCCCCTCTTCATTCTCGGCGCCCCTTCCTCCCCCCCATGTCGGGCCCCTCTTTGTTCTCTGCGCTTCCCCCCACGCTAGTACCACCTGTTATAGTCATAAGGCCCTGTCCCACTAATTCAAGAGCTCTCCCGAGTTTCCCCTGATTCGAACTCGGAGAATTACGGTAATGGCCGCTCGTCAGTACTCGGGGCTCTCGTGGACATTTTTCAACATGTTGAAAAATCTTCACGAGTCTTCACCAGCTTCACCAGTTTTCCCGAGTACCTGTCGTTAGCGTTACGAGCCGCTAAGAGACGTCCCCGAGCTCCGACGTACCCGCTACGTTCATTCAGTTTGATTTTTTTTTAAACTCGGGAGAGCTCTTGGGTAAACTCGTACAGTGGGGGCAGTCAGGCCCTTTATTCACTCACTGCTCTGGAGCGCACCGTGCACCTATTGATCGCACTGGGTATTCACCGTACCTGTTTATTGAACATCTGGAGATTATACTGAGCGGGTCGCAATAAGTGGATGTTGTATTTGTTGTCCAGTGAATGTGAACGCATCTCAGTCCCACTGCCTGCAGGAAGATACAAAGGAATATTTACAGCAACTGACCACCACTACGTTTGGAGGGGGGGGGAGGGGGGGGGGGGCATGAGGGGGGCACGGAGAACAACGAGGGATCATTGGGGACTGTAATGAACTTTGCTGGCACCCTATATATAACAATAGCAGAGTCACGGGATATGGGGAGCAGGAACGGGGTACTGATTGTGGATGATCAGCCATGATCACATTGAATGCCAGTGCTGGCTCGAAGGGCCGAATGGCCTCTACTCCTGCACCTATTGTCTATTGTCTACTGACGCTTTGCATACGTTGTGTATGCAAAACATAGAATGTCACCATTTAGTTTAGTTTAGAGATACAGTGTGGAAACAGGCCCTTCAGCCCACCTAGACCACACTGACTAGCGATCCCCGCACACTAACCTACACACACTAGGGACAATTTTATATTTACACCAAGCCACTTAACCTACAAACCTGTAAATTTTGTCAATGTGTGCATCCACTATCTCCTTAGTTTAGTTTAGTTTAGTTTTGATATACTGTGCAGAAATGGGCCCCTTCGGCCCACGGAGTCTGTACCGACCAGTGATCCCTGCACAGTAACGCTAATCTACACACTAGGGACAATTTATATATTTTTTAATGCCAATCCAATTAACCTTCAAACCTGTACGTTTTGGGAGCATGGGAGGAAACCGAAGATCTCTGAGAAAATCCACGTAAGTCACAGGGAGAACGTACAAACTCTGTACAGACAGCACCCCCGTAGTCAGGATCGAACCTGTAAGGCAGCAACTCTACTGCTGTGCTGCCCATAACCTTGGAAAGGCGGGTCCTTTGCTTCTGAGGATTTAATTTCGCCGATGCCTTACTAAAATGAATGTCAGTATCTTTCAAGTCCTCATTTGCTCCATACCACAGATGAACAATGGAGTCTGAAGAAGGGTCTCGACCCGAAACGTCAGCCATTCCTTCTCTCCAGAGATGCTGCCTGACCTGCTGAATTACTCCAGCTTTTTGCTGAACAAGGAGACTATTCTGTGGAGACTGTCTGTGGAATTCTCTGCCTCAGAGGGCGGTGGAGGCCGGTTCTCTGGATGCTTTCAAGAGAGAGAGAGATAGATAGGGCTCTTAAAAATAGCGGAGTCTGGGGATATGGGGAGAAGGCAGGAACGGGGTACTGATTGGGGATGATCACATTGAATGGCGGTGCTGGCTCGAAGGGCCGAATGGCCTACTCCTGCACCTATTGTCTATTGTCTATTATCTATTGGCCTTGGGTTAGATTACCTCCAGTATTGCCGTCTCTGTCCAGTGAATTGTGGGATCCGCTGGTGGATGCGAGGCTTGTGAGATCTACAGCAGCCCAGGCAAAAGGCATCCGGTAGGACTTCAAGCGATGGCAGAAGGACATCGCCTGGAACCGAAGCTTTGCGATCTTCTCTTTACTCTGGAAAGTATTATAGACACGTTAGGGTTTGGTTCAAGACCACGAGGAACATCTACAGCAATAGGAAGGACTGCAGGAAATAGACTAATGACGCCACGTTGAGCAGCAAGAGCAATAACAAACCAGTGGTAGCAAACTCGCTTCTTGTTCATAAACCTTTTAGACTTTAGAGATACAGCGTGGAAACAGGCCCTTCGGCCCATCGAGCCCGCACTGACCAGCGATCGATCACCCCGTACACTAGGACTATCCTGTACACTAGGGACATTTTATAATTTTTATCACCAAAGCCAATTAACCTGCAAACCTGTACGTCTTTGGAGTGTGAGAGGAAACTGGAGCGCCCAGAAAAAGGTCACAGGGAGAACGTGCAAACTCCGTGCAGACAGCGCCCATAGACGGGATCGAACCCGGGTCTCTGGCGCTGTGAGGCAGCAACTCTACCGCTGCGCCTCCGTGCCAACCCTGCGCCACCCCACGTGTACATTGAACGCAATGTGTGATGAGCGTCTGGGCCAATGCTCGCTGGAGGGTCTCATTGAAACATGAATAGTGAAAGGCCTGGATAGCGTGGATGCGGAGAGGATGTTTCCACTAGTGGGAGAGTCTAGGACCAGAGGGCACAGCCTCAGAATAAAAGGACGTACCTTTATAAAAGAGATGAGGAGGAATTTCTTTAGTCGGTGGGTGGTGAATCTGTGGAATTCATTGCCACGGACAGCTGTGGACGTCAAGTTATTGGGTATTTTTAAAGCAGAGATAGATAGATTCTTGATCAGCACGGGTGTCAGGGGTTTTGGGGAGAAGGCAGGAGAATGGGGTTGAGAGGGAAAGATAGATCAGCCATGATTGAATGATGGAGTAGACTTGATGGGCCGAATGGCCTAATTCTGCTCTAGTTGGGAGGGCCAGTCCCTTATCACAGTTATACCTTCAGTGCTTTGGCATAGAGCGATACAGTGTGGAAACAGGCCCTTCGGCCCAACTTGCCCACACCGGCCAACATGTCCCAGCTACACCAGTCCCACCTGCCTGCGTTTGGTCCATATCCCTCCAAACCTGTCCTATCCATGTACCTGTCTAACTGTTTCTTAAAAGTTGGAATAATCCCAGCCTCAACTACCTCCTCTGGCAGCTTGTTCCATACACCCACCACCCTTTGTGTGAAAAAGTCACTCCTCAGATTCCTATTAAATCTTTCCCCCTTCATCTTGAACCTATGGCCCTTGGTTCCCCTACTCTGGGCGAGAGACTCTGTGCATCTACCCGATCTATTCCTCTCATGGTTTTATACTTGATCTCACTGGCATGGGAGTTGTCCGGGGGATTCCAGCCACGTACCTTGGCCGTTTCGCAGTCTTTAATGGCCATGTAGGGTTCAACACACTCGGCAATGCTGCCCTGCTGAAGAACCTTCTCCACCTGCCGGAGACACAGAGACGTGACCAATGCAGGAAACAAACAAGAATAGTAAATCCAACATCAAAAAGCAGAACACACACGCAACTAGTTCTCAGCAGCATCAGGAAAAGGACTTCCATACACAACCTGAACCAAAGGCTCACAAAGACCGTGGAAATGTCTCGACCCGAAACATCACCCATTCCATCTCTGCCACAGAAGTCCGTGGAGGCCAATTCACCGGATGTTTTCAAGAGAGAGTTGGATGTCGCTCTTAGGGCTAACGGAATCAAGGGATATGGGGAGAAATGAGGAACGGGGTACTGATTGTGGATGATCAGCTAAGATGGTATTGAATGGTGGTGCTGGCTCGAAGGGCCGAATGGCCTACTCCTGCACCTATTGTCTATGTTTCTATCCAGAGATGCTGCCTGTCCCGAGTTACTCCAGCATTTTGTGTCTACTTAAGGCTCAGACTAGTGGTTTGGGCATTTGGGTTGTAACTCACGCTGGGACGTGGAGTCTGTGAGTATTACAGAGTATAGATATACATGAACACATACACATACATATACATATACCTATACATATACAGGAGTGGGAGCACATTGGCACAGCTAGTAAAGCCTCTATCATACAACTCCAGTGATCCAGTTTCAATCCTGACCTCAAGTGCTAACATAGAAACATAGAAACGAGGTGCAGGAGGAGGCTATTTGGCCCTTCGAGCCAGCACCGCCATTCATATTAATCACGGTTGATCATCCACAATCAATAACCCGTGCCTGCCTTCTCCCCCTATCCCTTGATTCCGCTAGCCCCTGGAGCTCTATCTAACTCTCATTTTAAATTCATCCAGTGAATTGGCCTCCAGTGCCTTCTGTGGCAGAGAAAACCACAAATTCACAACTCTCTGGGTGAAAAAGTACTTCATCTCAGTTTTAAATGGCCTCCCCATTATGGGGCCTCCCCTGGTTCTGGGCTCGCCCAACATTGGGAACATTATTCCTGCATCTAGCTTGTCAAGTCCTTTTATAGCTTTATATGTTTCTATAAGATCCCCTCTCATTCTTCTAAATTCCAGTGAATACAAGCCCAGTCTTTCCAACCCTTCCTCATATGACAGTCCTGCCTAACCTGCAAACCATACCTGTCATTATCCCAGAATAAACAGTGGAATCAACATTTACATCAGAACCCGATGACTAAAGGTCATAGAGTCAAACAGCGTGGAATCAGGCCCTTCGACCCAACTTGCCCACACCATCTAACATGCCCCATCTACACTAGTCCCACTTGCCTGCATTTGGCCCATATCCCCCTAAACCTAAACCTATCCATGTACCTGTCAAATTGCTTCTTGAGCAAGTTGCGATAATCCCTACCTCAACTATCTCCTCTGGCAGCTCTTCTCATACACCCACCACCCTTGGTGTGAAATATGTTACCCTTTGGATTCCTATAAAATCTTCACCCCCCTCACCTTAAACCTATGCCCTCTGGTGCTGTGGTTGTGTGACTATCCAGAGATCTTGCAAAGGCTCTGATACAGACAGTACCTTGATGACCAGGTAGATTTCAGAAGAGGGGTGGGTGATTGAGAAGATGGCCTTCTTGAAATAACATGGGGCATCATCGTGAGTCCGGATGATTCCTCGAAATTCTTTAGAGTTGAGATCCAAGTAAAAGTTTTCTGAAATCTATGAAAAAAAGATGAGATTGGTTTGCAGTGTAGAATCTAACGTCGACAGTGATGTGAACAGTGGCCTTTTATCAGGTTATAACATTGTTTGTCTCTTTAATAGTTTCATCAGAGTCTATGTTCCCTGTAATCCCACAGGATTGTAGGAATGTAGTGTATTTCACATTTGTTAAGTACGGTATATGTACAGGCACTCCCAGACTTGTGTAAACTTGCACATGCCTAAGATAGTTCCAAACGCACGCCTCCAGATTCAGGGACAGTTTCTTCCCAGCTGTTATCAGGCAAATGAATCATCCTACCACAACCAGAAAGCAGTGCTGAACTACTATCTACCTCATTGGTGACGCTCGGACTATCCTTGATCGGACTTTGCTGGCTTTACCTTGCGCTAAACGTTATTCCCTTATCATGTATCTGTACACTGTAAACGGCTTGAATATAATCAAGTATTGTCTTTCTGCTGGGTACACAAAAATGCTGGAGAAACTCAGCGGGTGCAGCAGCATCTATGGAGCGAAGGAAATAGGTAACGTTTCGGGCCGAAACCCTTCTTCATACAGACTTGTCTTTCTGCTGTCTGGGATAGCACGCAACCGGCAAAGTGTGACAATACAGCAGGGATCCTGGTTCGAGTGCTGAACCTCAGAAAATGTGTGTGAACGTCTAACCGTGTCCAAGTCTCTGGGTTCACCCAGTGTCACTTGATAATCACCTTTCTCCTTTCCTTTAAATCGTACAAGGCTAAAGTCACAAAGAGTGGTTCAATTTCGATTTCAAATCTGCAAAGAAAGAAAGCAGGATAATCCGTTAATGGATATTTTAAAGCATGTTGTCAGGGGTTACGGGGAGAAGGCAGGTGAATGGGGTCAGGAGGGAGATATAGATCAGCCATGATTGGATGGTGGAGCAGACTTAATGGGACGAATGGCCTAATTCTGCTCCTATCACTTATGACCTTATGACCTTGTTTCTATAGCTTATTCCTCTATGTCTATTTTAATTTAAAATATATATTCTTGCCCCTCCCATCTTCTACTGCCTTCGCCTAGGTCAGGCTCTGGCTCCAAACATCCTTCTTTTAAGTAAATCAGTGACTGACTTTAACATCATGGAGTCCTGGGACGTTTTGCCGTGGGAATAAATGCCAGCGTCGAATCTCCGTCCTGTGGACTTTGGGAGCCGCGGTCTCCGGTAAGAAGCGGCCGATTCTGAAACTCAAAGCCAGTGCGAGTGTTCTCCGTTCTGATGTCGGAGCTCCGATCATCCCGGTGAGAGGGCCTGATCATCGGGCTGTCGTAGCGGCGACTGCGGAGGGCTCAAAGGCCCCGACCACGGGTGAACAATGAGGAAGTTGACTGGACTTTACATTATTGCCTTCCCTCACAGTGGGAAACGTCGATTCTGCCCGGTGGGAATGTTCATGTTAAATTCTCTGGTGTTCTGTTTATTCGCATGGCTGTGTGGTAACACTACTCTTTCTGTACCAATTGGTGCATGTGGCAATAAATGTTACTTGAACTTGACTTGAACTTGGTTTGAACAAATGAAGTGATCAGATGTTTGCCCCGAGATGTGTTTTCAGCCAGCAATGTTAAACCCCTGTCCCACGGTACGAGTTCATTCCAAGAGCTCTCCCGAATTTTAAAAAAAAAATCAAACTCGTGGTAAGCACGGAGAATGAACGTGGCGGGTACGTCGGAGCTCGGGGACGTCTCTTAGCGCTAACGGCAGGTGCTCGGGAAGACTCGCTAACGGCAGGTACGCACGGGAAGACTCGTGAAGATTTTTCAACACGATGAAAAATGTCCACGAGAGCCCCGAGTACCGACGAGCGGCCATTACCGTAAATCTCCGAGTTCGAATCAGGGCCAAACTCGGGAGAGCTCTTGGAATGAACTCGTACCGTGGGACAGGGGTTTTACTGAAAGAGTGAACACGGGTTACTCACTTTAATTCCAGAAAATTAAACTGCAGCTTCTGTTCCCATTGACAGCACGGAGGCTGCGGAATGACCCGACTGTACCCGCCGTCCTCCTGAGTGGAGATGGAAATGATCGGAAAAATTAAACTGAGCACACAAGATATATCGGTATTCGGGAGAGGTATCAGTATTCAGTACAGCCACCGTGGCGCAGCGGTAGAATTGCTGCCTTACAGTGCTTGCAGCGCCAGAGTTCGATCCCGACTACGGGTGCTTTCTGTACGGAGTTTGCACGTTCTCCCCGTGACCACGTGCGTTTTCTCCGAGATCTTGGGTTTCCTCCCACACTCCAAACCCGGTGCAGGTTTGTAGGTTAATTGGCTTAGTATAAATGTAAATTAGAAACTTAGAAAATAGATGCAGCAGGAGGCCATTCAGCCCTTCGAGCCAGCACCGCCATTCATTGTGATCATGGCTGATCGTCCACAATCAATAACCCGTGCCTGCCTTCTCCCCATATCCCTCGATTCCGCTAGCCCCTAGAGCTCTATCTAACTCTCTTTTAAATTCATCTAGCGAATTGGCCTCCACTGCCCTCTGTGGCAGAGAATTCCACAAATTCACAACTCTGGGTGAAAAAGTTTTTTCTCATCTCAATTTAAATTACCCTGAGTGTGTGTAGGGCAGTGTTAATGTGCGGGGGATAGCCGGTCGTTGAGGACTTGGTGGGCCTGTTTTCGCGCTGTATCTCTAAACTAAACTAAACTTCAATGATAGACAAAAATGCTGGAGAAAGTCAGCGGGTAAGGCAGCTCCTTCTATGGAGCGAAGGAATAGGTGATGTTTCAGGTCGAAACGCTTCTTCAGAAGAAGGGTCTCGACCCGAATCTATGAAGCATCTGAAGAAGGGTCTCGACCCGAAACATCATCTATTCCTTCGCTCCATAGATGCTGCCTCACTCGCTGCGTTTCTCCAGCATTTTTTGTCTACCCTCGATTTTTCCAGCATCTGCACTTCTTTCTTAAACCTCAAGTTTGCAAAGTAAGAAACGAGGAACTGCGGGAGGTGGTTCATCAGTCAAGAGGGTCAAGGGGTTGTTTTGCCATGTGTACCAGATAGAACAATGAAACTCTAACTTGCAGCAGTACAACACAATATGTAAACATATGCACTGTAAACAATATAATAAATGAGAAAAACAAAGTTCAGTGTGTGAACTAAATGTAGACATGTGCTATTTTCTGCACACACGCACACGCACACACACACACACACACACACACACACACACGCACACACGCACACACACACACACACACACGCACACACACACACACACACACACACGCACACACGCACACACACACACACACGAAAACACACACGAAAACACACACGAAAACACACACACAAAAACACACACAAAGAAGAATTGTGCACTAAAGGGCCTGTTCCACTTATGCAACTTTTTGGTGACTGCCGGCACCCATCGTCATAGGTCATTGCAGGTCGCCGAAAATGTTCAACATGTTGAAAATCCAGCGGCGACCAGAACAAAGTACGACTCTTTGGGCGACTACTCACGATCAAACAGGCTTCACCCCGCGACATGTCGCCAGGGTGTTGACTTCATGGTCGTGAGTAGCCTCCTCAGTCGCCCGAAGACTCATAGCGTCTTTCTGGTCTCCGCTGAATTTTCAACACATTGAAAAATTTCGCCGACCTGAAACGACGGGTCACGGCAGTCGCCGAAAAAGTCGAGTAAGTGGGACAGGCCCGTTAAGTGCTGGAGTGACTCAGCAGGTCAACCATCCCTGGGGAACACGGGCAAGCGGTCTATGTTCTCCATAGATGCTGCCCGACCTGCTGTGTTATTCCAGAACTTGACGTCATTTGGCGCACCTTAATAAATGACCTTGTTAAGATCCCAAGGTCATTGTAGGTGATAACCAAATAATGGGTGGTAAGCTCTGAATAATAAGGATGCTTGCTTGGTCCTCCAAAAGGCTCTAAAAGTGAGATCAACTCACCTCATCCATCGGGGGGTAGAGAGAGCACATATCGGTCAGCCGGCCAGATTTACGTTTTTCTTTATTCCTCAGATCAACCTCCTCGGGTGTGGTGGGCTGCAGCAGATCCTGAATGAAAATCTCTGCCGCCTCAGTCTGTGGCTCAGCTGCCTGCTGTCCGACCGAGCTCTGCACAAGGACAGACAGATCATACGGTCTGATCATTAGGAATAGAATTAGGCCATTCGGCCCATCGTCTGTGGAATTCTCTGCCTCAGAGGGCGGAGGAGGCAGGTTCTCTGGATGCTTTCAAGAGAGAGCTAGATAGGGCTCTTAAAAATAGCGGAGTCAGGGGATATGGGGAGAAGACAGGAACGGGGTACTGATTGGGGATGATCAGCCATGATCTCATTAAATGGCGATGCTGGCTCGAAGGGCCAAATGGCCTGCTCCTGCACCTATTGTCTATTGTCTATTATCTATTGGCCTTGGGTTAGATTACCTCCAGTATTGCCGTCTCTGTCCAATGAATTGTGGGATCCGCTGTCTACTCCGCCATTCAATCATGGCTGATTTATCTCTCCCTCCTAATCCCATTCTCCTGCCTTCTCCCCGTAACCCCTGATCAAGAATCAAGCCCATAGCACTACACTAAGTCAGCCGTTGACCGACCCTGATAGTTGTCCGGTTTGTCAGACCATCCGAGCTCTGCAAGTTGATTATTTGAAACTGTTGTTGCGTCAGGCAGTCCAACTCCACGCTGCTCATTGAGCCCGTTTATTTTTGTGTAACATTTTATGGACATTTGAAGCCCAACATTTAATATTCATGTCACTGGGGTGGAAAGTAATGAAGATTCGGGGCGGTACGAAGGCTGGAGCTGGAACTACAGAAAGTGTGGGACAAAAGGATTTAAGGGCTGCGAACTCTGATGTTAGAGGAAAGAATATTGGTGGAAAGGGAAGAGGAGGAGAGAAATATGCATCGGTCCGGGTGGGGCACAGGGGAGATAGGGGACTTGCCGCCTGACAGCGCCATTGATCCGGACTACGGGCGCTGTCTGTACAGAGTTTGCACGTTCTACCGGTGACCACGTGGGTTCCGGTTTCCTCCCACACTCCAAAGTCGTGCAGGTTTGTAGGTCAATTGGCTTCGGTAAAAATTGTAAATTGTCGCTGGCACTTGTGGGATAGTGTCAGCGTACGGGGATCGCCGGTCGGCGCGGACTTGGTGGGACGAAGGGCCTGTTTCTCTCAACTAAACTAAACCTACCTGGAGACCCTGCATTTCCAAATTAAAGCTTTCATCGCATTCAAAGACCTGATGAGGAAGGTTCAGCCCCTTGCGTCGACTCTCCGTGTTGCACTTCTGATAGCTGGGGAGGTAAACATGAACATGAGTTATCCTGCATCGGCAGGGCCTGACTTCATCTGACACTGACTATCAACCAAAGAATTTAAGAAGGAACTGCAGATGCTGGAAAATACGAAAGTAGACAAAAAATGCTGGAGGAACTCAGCGGGTGAGGCAGCATCTATGGAGGAAAGGAGTAGGCAATGTTTCGGGTGGTGACTCTTCTTCAGACTGAGGTAGACAAAAAATGCTGGAGAAACTCAGCGGGTGAGGCAGCATCTATGGAGCGAAGGAAATAGGCAACGTTGCCTATTTCCTTCGCTCCATAGATGCTGCCTCACCCGCTGAGTTTCTCCAGCATTTTTTGTCTATCTTAGCCCTACTGTTTTGTTATGTTCCGGTCCTCGATTCACCTACTCTGGGCAAGAAACTCTGTGCGTCTACCCGATCTATTCCTCTCATGATTTTATACACCTCTATAAGATCCTCCTGCGCTCCAAGGAATAAAATCCCAGCCTGCTCGACCTCTCCCTACAGCTCGGACCCTCTAGTCCTGGCAACATCCACGTAACTATCCCCCATGAACATGGTTTCACCTACCTCCTGGTAACCATCAGCCAGTCCTTAGTGTAGGTCTCCACACATGCCCTCACCTGTGGAGTCATGTTTTCCCTGTTAAGGAAGAACATAAAGAATATCACATATTGTTCTAAAAGGTACATAGGAAGGGAAACGAATCCTTCAGTTGCATCACCATCACCTTCTGTCCGATTCTACACCCAGTCACTTACAGACATGTGACAGCTGCTTTGCGCATAGAAGGGTCCCCCCTTCATTCTCGGCAGCCCCCTCGTTCTTGGGCCCCCCCCCCCCCCCCCCGTGCCATGTCCCAGCCCCCCCCCCCCCCTTCATTCCCAGCAGAAGCAATATTTAAAACCATAATAAATTCTTTAAATTGTGAAGATTAATTTGGGATCTGAGGGAGAGGGAGAATCTAAGATGCGCCACCACCGATGCTATCAGGGGACAAGCAGTCCCACAGCAGCTGGATGAGTAGTTAAGGGCCTGTCCCACTCTGGCGACTCTTCAGGCGACTGCCAGGGACTAATTATAATGGCATTCACCCACGACACCTGGCGACAACCTACGACAGCAACAATTGTCGCCTCTGTCGCCCAAAAATTTTCAACAAGTTGAAAATGTTGCGGCAGTTGCCTGTTATCACCCAAAAACCCGCCAAAGTGGGACAGAGGCCCTTTAGTGTTTCATAGTAGTGAGTTATAGAAGCAATATGGAGCACAAAGAAAGTTACAGACAAGGGAGCAACTTGTTACATGCATCAACCATAGAGATACCTTGATTATAAAGGCATTTTGCAAACACTTATAGGAGCAAAGCTAACAAACACAAAGCTATAGCTCACTGATGTACAATTACGTACATGTAAAATTCTTATTAAAATAAAAATTAATAGGGGTAACTCTTTCACACAAAGGGTGGTGGGTGTATGGAACAAGCTGCCAGAGGAGGTAGTTGAGGCAGGGATTAAGCCAACAATTCAGAAACAGTTGGACAGGTACATGGATAGGACAGGTTTGGAGGGATATGGACCAGTTGCAGGCAGGTGGGACATGTTGGCCGGTGTGGACAAGTTGGGTCAAAGGGCCTGTTTCCACACTGTATCACTAAGACTCTATGACTCTATGGCACAAGCCATTGATACCATCATTATAGTGTAAACACACCATCTTACCCACACTCATTTAGTCAGAGGGTGGTCAATTTGTGGAATTCATCGCCACAGATGATTGTTTTTAAAGGATAAAAGGATAGATGACATTTATTGTCACATACACCAGTTGGTGCAGTGAAATTTGAGTTACCATGCAGCACACAAATAAGATAAACACAACACTATAGAATTTAACATAAAATATAAAAACATCCCCGCACAGCAGAATCAACGTTTCCCACTGTGAGGGAAGGCAACAAAGTTCAGTCCTCTTCCTCTTGTCCACCCGTGGTCGGGGCCTATTGAGGCCTCCGCAGTCGCCGTAGCAACGGCCCGATGTTTCAGGCCCACTCGCCGGGATGATCGGAGCTCCGGAGTCGGAACGGAAGAATACACTCAGCGGCCTGGAGTTTCCGAATCGGCCACTTCCTACCGGAGACCGCGGCTCCCGAAGTCCACAGGCACGGAGCTGCGTTTTTAAGGCGCAGATTGACGGATTCTTGATTAGTACGGGTGTCAGGGGTTATGGGGAGAAGGCAGGAGAATGGGGTTGAGAGCGAAAGATAGATCAACCAATATTGAATGGCGGAGTAGACCTGATGGGCCGAATGGCCCAATTCTGCTCCTAGAACCTATGAACCAATCATCCCATTAATTCAAAATTTAAACATTGTAAAAAGACACGTCTCATGTGCTACATTCCCGTTTCATTCATCTTCAGAGAGTTCCTCTTACCAGTTGTCGGGCTCAGCTGGAGTAGCGGTCTGATACTCTCGAGAAGATAATGTGACTTCAACGTCATCGTTTGGGTAGTCCATCAGATACTGAAATGGTTCCAACTCAGGGTCTGCCAACTGATTCTGTATGTGCGCCTCAATATCTAACGGTTCCACGGGTTCCAAACATAATGGCTGAAAATCACACAGGTGACAAAAGTTGGAAACAAAGGAGAAACTTAACATAGAACTTCTCTAGCTACCCCGGGGAGCTACAGACCCAAAGACATTTAGTTTAGTTTAGAGATACAGTGCAGAAACACCGAGTCCGCACCGACCAGCGATCCCTGCACATTAACACTATCCTACACACACCAGGGACAATTTACATTTATACCTAGCCAATTAACCTACAAACCTGTACGTCTTTGGAGTGTGGGAGGAAACCGAAGATCTCGGAGAAAACCCACTCGGGTCACGGGGAGAACGTGCAAACTCCGTACAGACAGCACCCATAGTCAGGATCGAACCTGGGTCTCTGGCGCTGTGAGGCAGCAACTCTACCGCTGCACCACCCTGCCGCCCACATTAAAAATATAAAGAAACGCGACAGGCAGGTTAGACAATAGACAATAGGTGCAGGAGTAGGCCATTCGGCCCTTCGAGCCAGCACCACCATTCAATGTGATCGTGGCTGATCATCCCCAATCAGTATCCCGTTCCTGCCTTCTCCCCATATCCCCTGACTCTGCTATTTTTAAGAGCCCTATCTAGCTCTCTCTTGAAAGTATCCAGAGTTGTTGCGATAATTCATGTGGTCCTGAACTCTGTGCATAGATGTCTTTATTCATCAGGTCTTGCTATTACTCACCATACTGCGTGCTGGTGAGAAGTTGGTATGTTGCACATGGGTCAATGGAGTCCTTTTATACTGTGGTGTAAGCATCCTCCCTTCACCTGCATCTCCTTCACTGTAAACCAGACAGAGAAAGTTTTGTGAATGAACTTGTGGTGACAAAACACTGGGCTGGGAGATTGCAACCTTCACGTGGTCCACCGTGTTTCGACGAATGCAATCAACCTGGCATGCATTAACAGAAGAACAAACGGGACACGTTTAGGCTGTGCACGCCATACGCAAGAAGAAGTAGATTTGTCTGTAAGAAGGTCAAAAAGATGGGGTACGTCAGACAAGACGTGGAGGGACAGATGAATCTGCGGAGTTCATTGCACAAAATGCTGGAGTAGAAGGAATAGAAGGAATGGGTGACGTTTCGGGTTAGGACCCTTCTTCAGACTCCTGCCTTCTCCCCATAGCCCTTGATAATAATAGCAATAGGTAGTATGCGAGCAGAACAATGTTTTAAGATAGTGGGCAGTGGAGATTTGGATTGGAAGAATGGAGGATGGGTGACAATCTGGATAAGAGTGGAATGATGAAACCAAAAGAGCAGCAATTCAGCAGAGATTGGGAAGAGTTGTGGGTGAAGGAGCACAGGCAGATAGTTGAAGCTTTGCTAAAGGGAAGGCTTAGGAGAAAGAAAGTACCTCAAGGTCAAATGAGGTACGGAGTTTGCTAAATCTGGTTCAACATCAGTCAGTGGCAGGTGGAGGGGGTGGGGAGGAGGTGGAACTGTTAATGAGGAACACATGGGTCTGAAGAAGGGTCTCGACCTGAAACATCACCCTCTCCAGAGATGCTGCCTGTCCCGCTGAGTTACTCCAGCATTTAGTGTCTACCTGCAGTTCCTTCTTCAGTCATTCAAGTCAAAATTTTCTTCTTAGCAATGTCTCTAACTTTATAATCGTATGTCCGGGCCAACGTTGAACCTTCAGCCAGCACCGTCAAAATATAGTTATTCAATATTGATCCTACTTCGATTTTACCAAAATCTAAGGGAAGGATCAGCGATTCAGCAGAAGTTGGGAAGAGTTGCGAGTGGAGCACAGGTAAATAATTGAAGTTTTGGTAAAGGAACAGATTCGGAGAAAGAAAGTACCACAAGGTCAAACGAGGCCCTCATGTTGCTAAATATGGGTCTACTTCAGACAGTGGCAGGTGGAAGGGGGGTGGAACTGCTAAAGGGGAACAAATGAGCCCAGCACTTTACAATTTTACTTCCACTAATAACGCAGATGAATGCAAAGAGATTTGAGAATGGAGTATCACCCACTGAGTTTCTCCAGCATTTTAATTTTATCCTAAATTTTAGTAGTTACTTAAGTTATGATGTCGGATGGAAGCTGCATACCCAAATCTCGTTGCACTTATGTGTAATGACAATAAAATATATTATTATTATTATTATTACTTGATTCAGCGAACGAAAGAAAAAAAATGAAATGGCATCAAAACTCATCGACGTGCCTTTAAGTTGGACAAAAGTTACAACCAGACACAGAATTGTTGAAACAAAGCAGCAGGACAATCCAACTCTAAGTAGAATGTTAGTTTAACTCGTTTTGCTGTGGTCTGGGAATTGGGAAGTGAACTTGATGATAAGGAACCGGTCACATTTTACCTGTTACTTTGTTTCCTGTTCATTGTTACACCAACCCGCAAAGCTAGACCATCAGCAGCCTGTAAACAAAATCTCAGAGCCCATCTGGATTGGAAGCCACATCTAGATTTTATTGAGCAACAAAACTGCTCAAGGTCCAGTCTCCCCGTCATTGAAGATTTCCAAACCAACGGCCGATCCACTTTTCAAATGCACTTTAATCTAAATCCAGTCGAGAGCTATTTTGATAGGGCAGAGAAACATAGAAACATTGAAAATAGGTGCAGGAGTAGGCCATTCGGCCCTTCGAGCCTGCACCGCCATTCAATATGATCATGGCTGATCATCCAACTCAGTATCCTGTACCTGCTTTCTCTCCATACCCCCTGATCCCTTTAGCCACAAGGGCCACATCTAACTTCCTCTTAAATATTGCCAATGACCTGGCCTCAACTACATTCTGTGGCAGAGAATTCCAGAGATTCACCACTCTCTGTGTAAAAAATGATTTTCTCATCTCAGTCCTAAAAGATTTCCCCTTTATCCTTAAACTGTGACCCCTTGTCCTGGACTTCCCCAACATCGGGAACAATCTTCCTGCATCTAGCCTGTCCAACCCCTTAAGAATTTTGTAAGTTTCTATAAGATCCCCCCTCAATCTTCTAAATTCTAGCGAGTACAAACCGAGTCTATCCAGTATTTCTTCATATGAAAGTCCTGACATCCCAGGAATCAGTCTGGTGAACCTTCTCTGTACTCCCTCTATGGCAGGAATGAAAACAGTGTGACAGGTGGCAAGGTTCAAGATTCGAGAGTTTATTGTCACGTGTCCCAGATAGGACAATTAAATTCTTGTGTTGCTTCAGCACAACAGAATATGGTAGGCATGAATGCAGAACAGATCAGTGTGTCCATATACCATTGTATAAATATATACACACACATGCATAGAAGGAACGACCCTTCTTCTCGACCTGAAACGTCACCTATTCCTTATCTCCAGAGATGCTGCCTGTTCCGCTGAGTTACTCCAGCATTTTGTGTCTATATTCGGTGTAAACAAGGATCTGCATTTCCTTCCTACAGGAAGAAAGAGTGTGCTTAAAAAAAGGAACTGCAGATGCTGGAAAATCGAAGGTAGACAAAAGTGCTGGAGAAACTCAGCGGGTGCAGCAGCATCAATGGAGCGAAGGAAATAGGCAACGTTTCGGGCCGAAACCCGGAAGGGTTTCGGCCCGAAACGTTGCCTATTTCCTTCAAGGGTTTCGGGCCGAAATGTTGCCCATTTCCTTCGCTCCATAGATGCTGCTGCACCCGCTGAGTTTCTCTGGCACTTTTGTCTACCTAAGAAACAGTGTGCAGCCACTCAGTCCTTTCTATCTCATTTGCAATGTGCAATGGCATTATGTGTACTAGTAGAGCCATCATCAGGCAGTGTTTCAGATTGACTATTCATAGAGAAATGCACGGACAAATTAAATGGTGTGCCATAATGCAAGGATATTGGGGGTTTTCACTGTGAACCAGATGTCACCATCAGATAACCTGGAGGTCAGATACAGGTTGGGGTCTCTCTATCCTACATTTATGGTTTTTCCAAGTTCCAGAAAGCACACCAGAAGTATTCATAGAACACCCTCTTTTTCCCCATTCAAAACTCACCAGAAAACACACATTGAACAATAGACAAAGGACAATAGGTGCAGGAGTAGGCCATTCGGCCCTTCGAGCCAGCACCGCCATTCAATGTGATCATGGCTGATCATCCACAATCAGTAACCCGTTCCTGCCTTCTCCCCATATCCCCTGACTCCGCTATCTTTAAGAGCCCTATCTAGCTCACTCTTGAAAGCATCCAGAGAACCTGCCTCCACCGCCCTTACCGAGGCAAAGAATCCCACAGACTCACAACTCTCTGTGTGTGAAAATGTTCCTCTGTAAAAAGTATCCAGAGAAACGGCCTCCACCGATTAGAGCATTTAGTGTCTATCTTCAGGTCCCCTGATGACACTGAACTGAAACTGTGAGCTACTTGCCGTATATTTCTATGTCAGTGACGTTTGCCAGGACACCCTCCATTCATCCCATCCACACGAGGATTGCTACCGAATTGAATCGTGGTCTAGAGGTTCAAGGTTCACATTTATTTGTCACATGCACCAATTGAGTTACAGTGAAATGAGTTTCACTGGGACTTCTCCCGTTTCCCTTGCACTGTTTTTAAAACTTGTTTTTCTTAATATGCAGAGGCAGAGCTAATAGGGCAGCACGGTGGTGCAGCGGTAGAGTTGCTGCCTTAAGGGCCTGTCCCACTTTCCCGAGCTGCTCACGAATTCTCCCGAGTTTTCCCCTCGATTCAAACTCGGAGAATGTTCGTAACGGGTCCGTGGGAGTCCGTAGATATATCGTAGCGGCTCGTTATGCCAGCCATAGGTACTCGGGGCATCGGGTAAGTCGGGACTTTTTTTTTCCAGCATGACAAAAAATGTCCACGAGTAAAAAGATAGTCGGGAGGAGAAAGATTGCAACATTTTAATGCCCCGATTACCTACGGCTGACATGACGAGCCGCTACGATATATCTACGGGCCCCAATACGAACATTCTCCGAGTTCGAATCATGGGGGAAAACTCGGGAGAATTCGTGAGCAGCTCGGGATAGTGGGACAGGCCCTTCACAGTGCCAGTGACCCGGGTTCTATCCTGACTACAGGTGCTGTCTATACAGAATTTGTACTTTCACTCTGTGACCTGTGTAGATTTTCTCCGGGATTTCCCCCCACACTCCAAAGATGTACAGGTTTGCAGGTTAATTGGCTTGGTATGAATGTAACATTGTACCTAGTGTGTATTGGATAGTGTTAGTGTGCGGGGATCACTGGTCAGTGTGGATTTGGTGGGCCGAAGGGCCTGTTTCCGTGCTGTATTTCTAAACTAAACGAAACTTTAAAAAACACAGGAAAACCAGGTAAACAGTGACCATCAAGCTGGATTGAGAGTACTGACATGAGGAAGGAATCACGTGGGCCATGGCCCAGAAGGGTTTATTTGCAATTTGAAACGGCTTAAAGTTTATAAAGTCTGCAGGAAGGAACCACGGATGCTGGTTTAAACCGAAGATAGACACAAAATGCTGGAGTAACTCAGCTGTTCGGGCAGCATCTCTGGAGAGAAGGAATGGGAGACCCTTCTTCAGGTTGAGAGTCAGGGGAGAGGGAGACTAGAGATATGGAAGGTAAGGTGTGAAAATGACAGATCACAGGGGGGGGGGGGGGAGCAGCAAGAGAGGGTGTTGCAGAACTCTAGTTGGAGGAGGAGCTCTTCAAAGTAGACATACCTTGAGGAGATTTTGCAGTGGAGCGGACAGGAAGTAGTAGGAAGGAACTGCAGGTGCTGGTTTAAACCAAAGATAAGACACAACATGCTGGAGTAACTCAGTGGGACAGGCAGCATCTCTGGAGAGAAGGAATGGGTGACGTTTTGGGTGGAGACCCTTCTTCAGGTTGAGAGTCAGGGGAGAGGGAGACTAGAGATATGGAAGGGTAAGGTGTGAAAATGGCAGATCACAGAGTGGGGAGGGGGGGGCGAGAGAGGGTGATGCAGAACTTCTTCAATGTAGGCATACCTTGAGGAGATTGCACACAGTGGAGCAGTCGGAACGTGCAGGAAGGAAATGGGCAGATGCTGGTTTAAACCGAAGGCAGACACAAAATGCTGGAGTAACTCAGCGGGACAGGCAGCATCCATGGTGGTAACATCCTCTACGCGCCCAGCTTGACTCTGCCAAGCCAGCCAGCATTACCCGATACACACGCTCATCTCTCACCTGTTCAACAGCTGCCGGTACTGATGCTTCTCGCCGTACGTAAAGGAAGCCATGGCGCTGGAGGAGACGGGGACGGGGACGGGACGGTGCCCGCTGCCTCACCGATGCCCTGAGAGGATTCTCTCAGTCTCTCTCCCCCCCTCTCCAAAGATTCACAGAGCCCTCAGTGAGAGACGAGGGCGAAGGGGGGGAGATACCCGTGAGAAAGGAGCGGTCACTGGCGTCGGGAGAGAGGCCATCAGAAGAGAGATGAGAACACTGAACAACCAAAATAAAATAATCCAAGAGGTGTCTGTCACTGGTGTGGAATGAAGGGCGGTGTCAGAGGAGGCACGTTACTAAGGGAGGGGAGAGACAGAGAGAGGTATCGGCGTTAGGTGGGGCGGCTACCACACTGAGTGGTGGTGGGAGGGAGGGAGCTTTAAGTAACTTCGTTTAAGCAACATGCCACAAATGCAGGAGAGGCTGGGAGGGGCGGTGTGGTAAGACCTGCTTTCTTGTCCCGCGTGTGTAGATCACACTCGGGGCATATTGTACGTCTGAAGAAGGGTCTCGACCCCGAATTCTCTCCAGAGATGCTGCCTGTCCCGCTGAGTGACTCCGGCAGTTTGTGTCTATCTTCCATCACACGTGGGAGGCAGGCTGGGGTTAAGTGGTTGCACCAAGAACTAGTTTAGCCAGCCCAGGCACGAAAAACCAGATTCTTTCCCTCCCCATTCTTGTATGCCCAGCGTACAAATAATGCACCAACAGGGTATATGTAACTTCCTACCGCAGCTCAACGCCTGTACTTCACGTTACACTTTAGATATACAGCACGGAAACATAGAAACTAGGTGCAGGAGTAGCGGACATTCGGCCCTTCGAGCCAGCACCGCCATTCAATATGATCATGGCTGGTCATCCAAAATGCAGTGAAGAAAGCGAATGGCATGTTGGCCTTTATAACAAGAGGAATCGAATATAGGAGCAAAGAGGTCATTCTGCAGTTGTACAGACCCCTAGTGTCAGTGAGACCACACCTGGAGTATTGTGTGCAGTTTTGGTCCCCTAATTTGAGGAAGGATATTCTTGCTATTGAGGGAGTGCAGCGTAGGTTTACAAGGTTAATTCCCGAGATGGCGGGACTGTCATATGCCGAGAGAATGGAGCGGCTGGGCTTGTACACTCTGGAGTTTAGAAGGATGAGAGGAGATCTCATTGAAACATATAAGATTGTTAAGGGCTTGGACACGCTAGAGGCAGGAAACATGTTCCCGATGTTGGGGGAGTCCAGAACCAGGGGCCACAGTTTAAGAATAAGGAGTAAGCCATTTAGAACGGTGACGAGGAAACACTTTTTCTCACAGAGAGTGGTGAGTCTGTGGAATTCTCTGCCTCAGAGGCCGGTGGAGGCAGGTTCTCTGGATACTTTCAAGAGAGAGCTAGATGGGGCTCTTAAAAATAGCGGAGTCAGGGGGTATGGGTTGAAGGCAGGAACGGGGTACTGATTGGGGATGATCAGCCATGATCACATTGAATGGCGGTGCTGGCTCGAAGGGCCGAATGGCCTACTCCTGCACCTATTGTCTATTGTCTATAGATTCACAACTCTTTGGGTGAAAACAATTTTTCCTCATCTCAGTCTCAAATGGCCGACCCCTTATTCTTAAACTGTGACCCCTGGTTGTGGACTCCCCCAACAATGGGAACATTATTCCTGCATCTAGCCTGTACAATCCCTTAAGACTTTGAAATGTTTTTATAAGATACCCTCTCATCCTTCTAACAGGCCCTTCGGCCAACCGAGTCCGTGCCGACCAGCAATCCCCGTACACTAAAGCTATCCTACGCACACACACACACACACTAGGGGCAATTTACATTTACACCAAGCCAATTAACGTACAAACATGTAGGTATTTGGAGTTGTGGGAGGAAACCGGAGCTCCCGGAGAAAACTCATGCGCTCTCATGGAGACAAACTCCGTACATAGAAACATAGAAACTAGGTGCAGGAGGAGGCCATTCGGCCCTTCCAGCCTGCACCGCCATTCAATATGATCATGGCTGATCATCCAACTCAGTATCCCGTACCTGCCTTCTCTCCATACCCTCTGATCCCCTTAGCCACAAGGGCCACATCTAACTCCCTCTTAAATATAGCCAATGAACTGTGGCCTCGACTACCTCTGTGGCGGAGAGTTCCAGAGATTCACCACTCTCTGTGTGAAAAAAGTTCTTCTCATCTTGGTTTTAAAGGATTTCCCCCTTATCCTTAAGCTGTGACCCCTTGTCCTGGACTTCCCCAACATCGGGAGCAATCTTCCTGCATCTAGCCTGTCCAACCCCTTAAGAATTTTGTAAGTTTCTATAAGATCCCCTCTCAATCTCCTAAATTCTAGAGAGTATAAACCAAGTCTATCCAGTCTTTCTTCATAAGACAGTCCTGACATCCCAGGAATCAGTCTGGTGAACCTTCTCTGCACTCCCTCTATGGCAATAATGTCCTTCCTCAGATTTGGAGACCAAAACTGTACGCAATACTCCAGGTGTGGTCTCACCAAGACCCTGTACAACTGCAGTAGAACCTCCCTGCTCCTATACTCAAATCCTTTTGCTATGAAAGCTAACATACCATTCGCTTTCTTCACTGCCTGCTGCACCTGCATGCCCACTTTCAATGACTGGTGTACCATGACACCCAGGTCTCGCTGCATCTCCCCTTTTCCTAGTCGGCCACCATTTAGATAATAGTCTGCTTTCCTGTTTTTGCCACCAAAATGGATAACCTCACATTTATCCAGCTGTACAGACAGCATCCGTGGTCAGGATCGAACCTGGGTCAGTGAGCCTTCTGACAACCAGTCAATGGTCAACACAGGCCCGATGTTATTTCTCCCAGCTCCTTCCAAACTTCCGGCCAACATTTAATTTGATCTCATTTTGAAAGCAAGGCAAAGAGGCAGTTCCTTTTGCGGACTTTACGCCTGGTGTCCGAATATTCCCGGCTTGGCGCGTTTATCACAAGACGAGAAACTGGGCCAGCAGCAAAATCAAGGCCGAGTCGCACCCTGGCCGCTCCCTCTTCTCCCCTCTCCCATCGGATAAAAAGTACAGAAGTGTGAAAACGCACACATCCAGATTCAGGAACAGTTTCTTCCCAGTTGTTATCAGGCAACTGAATCATCCTATCACCAACTAGGGAGCGATCCTGAGCTACCACCTACCTCATTGGAGACCCTCAGACTATCTTTAATCGGACTTTACTGGACTTTATCTTGCACTAAACATTATTCCCTTCATCCTGTATCTGGACACCGTGGACGGCTCGATTGTAATGATGTCTTATATTTCTGATGGCAACGAATCACCCTACCACAACCAGAGAGCAGTGCTGAACTACTATCTACCTCTTTGGTGGCCCTCGGACTATCATTGATCGGACTTTGCTGGCTCTACCTTGCACTAAATGTTATTCCCTTTATCATGTATCTATACGTTGTAAATGGATCGATTGTCATCATGTATTGTCTTTCTCGCTGGCTGGTTAGCACGCAACAAAAGCTTTTCGCTGTACCTCGGTACACGTGACAATAAACTAAACTAAACTGAAACTGAACTGAAACTGGGCCAGCATTAGTCAGCAGTGAGGAGAATGCCGGGAGTCCCTCAGAAACAGACAAAACTCTTAAAGGTAGACAAAAATGCTGGAGAAACTCAGCGGGTGAGGCAGCATCTATGGAGCAAAGGAAATAGGCGACGTTTCGGGTCGAGTCTGAAGAAGGGTCTCCCTCCTTCGCTCCATAGATGCTGCTGCACCCGCTGAGTTTCTTCAGCATTTTTGTCTACCTTCGATTTTCCAGCATCTGCAGTTCCTTCGTAAACTCTTAAAGGTCATGACAGGGTCAGGTGGCCATGGAGTTGATGCTTCCTCGGTTCTGGAGACGGCATCCAAAAAGTCTGGATCTCAAAACATGTTAAACAGGTTCAGTGACAAAGGTAAATGTCCCCAAAGATTTGAATGGATACATGTCCTGAATGGCTGACCCCCTATTTCATAAGTTCATGCATTGAAGGAGTGGAATTAGGCCATTCGGCCCATCAAGTCCACTCTGTCATTCAAATCCGATCTATCTCGCCCTCCTAACCCCATTCTCCTGCCTTCTCCCCATAACCTCTGACACCCTTACTAATCAAAAATCTATCTATCTCTGCCTTAAAAATATCCACTGACTCAGTCTCCACAGCCTTCTGTGGCAAAGAATTCCACAGATTCACCACCCTCTGACTAAATAAATTCCTCCTTGTCTCCTTCCTGAAGGAACGTCCATTAATTCTGAGGTTTTGACCTCTGGTCCGAGACTCTCCCACTAGTGGACACATCCTCTCCACATCCACTCTATCCAGGCCTTTCACTATTCGGTAAGTTTCAATGAGGTTCCCCTTCATCCTCTGAACTCCAGCAGTGCCGTCAAACGCTCATAGAAACATAGAAAATAGGTGCAGGAGTAGGCCATTCGGCCCTTCGAGCCTGCACCGCCATTCAATATGATCATGGCTGATCATCCAACTCAGTATCCCGTACCTGCCTTCTCTCCATACCCTCTGATCCCCTTAGCCACAAGGGCCACATCTAACTCCCTCTTAAATATAGCCAATGAACTGGCCTCGACTACCCTCTGTGGCAGGGAGTTCCAGAGATTCACCACTCTCTGTGTGAAAAAAGTTCTTCTCATCTCGGTTTTAAAGGATTTCCCCCTTATCCTTAAGCTCATATTATGTTAACCCTCTGACTAAAGAAATTAGTCCAGGAACATTCACCGAGTTAAAAGATATTAATGAAGAGAAAAATGCTGGAGAAACTCAGTGGGTGAGGCAAATGAAGAGCAAATCTGTCAAGGGGGCAGCGTAGCCTCACACTTGCTATGTCTGTTTAAAATGGATATCACAGGCAATTATCTACATATTAATGCAGTTTGGTAATGTTGTAATGTTAGAAATGTGTCAGTCTATCCGTACAAAGCTTCAGAAATGTGTTAATTATATAGTTCACCAGCTGTGTTGAACAGGATACAAGATCTGTCCAGGGCAGTGAGGGGAAAAGAGGAGCAGTGAGGATAAGTTAATCTGTGGAACTCATTGCCACAGAGGGCTCTGGAGGCCAAGTCAGTGGATATTTTTAAGGCAGAGATAGACAAATTCTTGATTAGAGCGGGTGTCAAGGGTTATGGGGTGAAGGCAAGAAAATGGGATCAGGAGGCAGAGATCAGCCATGATTGAACGGCGGAGTGGACGCGATGGGGTGAATGACCTAATTCTACTCCTCTAACTTGTGAACTTGTGGGAACTCTTGCAATTGCAACTCACCTGAGTGTAAAAGACATTTCGGACGGCCACGGTGGCGCAGCGGTAGAGTTGCTGCCTTACAGTGCTTGCAGCGCCGGAGACCCGGGTTCGATCCCGACTACGGGTGCTGTCTGTACAGAGTTTGTACTTTCTCCCCGTGGCCTGCATGGGTTTTCTCCGAGATCTTCAGTTTCCTCCCGCACTCCAAAGACGTACAGGTATGTAGGTTAATTGTCTTGGTGTATGTGTAAATTGTCCCTGGTGTGTGCAGGATAGTGTTCGGCCCGCTGGTCGGTGCGATCTCGGCGGGCCGAAGGGCCTGTTTCCGCGCTGTATCTCTAAACTAAACTAAACATTCTTGGTCTACTGTCTTGTCTGAAGCACAGCTCTCCTAATAGTGCTCTGTTAAACTGTTTTTAGATTACTACCCTAACTCAGTGAATTCTTATCGAGCAAACTCAGACCGAGTCAAAGCCAACCTGACACATGAACCCCAGTTAAACTTTAACCTTTCTAAATTCCCAATAAAATCAGCTCCAAATAAAATCAACTCCAAATGAACCCAACCACCCAAATCCAAAGTGATCCGGCGATCAGTCGTGTCTTCCTATCCTCACCCCATTCCGCGTTCCGTAGAGACCATTCCCTCCGCAACTCCTTGGTTCAATCATCTCTCCCCATCCAAACCATCCCCTGCAGGTACTTTCCACTGCTACACCTGTCCCTATACCTCCTCCCTCACATCCATCCATGGCCCCCAGCAGTCCTTCTAGGTGAGAGAGAGGGTTCACATTCACCTCCTCGCACCTTATCTACTGTTCCCGATGTGGCCTCCAATCCATCGAAGCCACCAAGCGTAGACCGCATCAACGAACATTTGTGTTCGGTCCACTGTGGCCTACTGGTACTACCGGTTGCTAACCATTTTAACTGCCCCTTCCCATTCCCATACTGGCCTTTCTCTCCTGAGCCTCCCCCATCGTCAAAGTGAGGCCAAACGCAAACCTGAGGAACAGCACCTCTCATTCCACTTAGGGTGGCTCTCAACCCAAATTCTCGATAATGAACCTACAAATCTGCCCCCCTTCCCCCTCACTTCCCCCCTCTGCTCCACTCACCCATCTATCCTCCCCCCCTTCCACCTATATTCCTTCCTCTGGTTTCACCATCGCACTTCTTCAATCCTTATCTCATACCATCACGTCTGGCGTACATCAAACTATCTGCCTATCGATAGCCACTCTCGCCTGCAGCCACCCATCAGTTAGCAGGTTTAGTCCTGCCCTTTCGCTCTCCCTGCTTTCTCTATCCCACCTTCACAATCAGTCTGACGAAGGCTCACGACCCAAGACGTCACCTGTCCATGTTCTCCAGGGATGCTGCGGGGTGGAAGATTGCAACCTTCACATGCTCCGCCCTGTTTCGACTAATGCAATCAACTCGACATGCACACACAGAAGATCAAATAGAACAAGTTGTCCTACAACTTTAGGCTGTGCATGCCACACGAAAGAAGAAGGGATGCTGCCTGGTCTGCTGAGTTACTTCAGCACTTTGTGTGTTTTTTTTGTTGATAAATCAGCATCTGTGGTCCCTTGTTTCTCTGTTCCAAACTTGGTTCTTACCTTTACCAGTCCACAATATTCCAAATGGTATTTCTACTCCCAGGTAAATACCTGAAGGACTGTAGACAACTAAGAACAAGCTCCCCTACCTCATTCTGAAATGGATAATAAATAAAATCTTATCAGTAATGGGTCATATTGATGAACAAATCCAAGAGATGAACAAATCCAAGTAAGACATTCTAAACAGATGTGCTAAGTTTTCCTAAAGGTAATATATATGTATCTAACATTTGACATTAATAAACTCATCAAATTCTCCAACTGGAATGCCCATTGTTGAAGATTATAGTGTGAAAAAACAAATGTGTGATTGCCCAGTGAAAATCCATATGCCAGTTTCTGGAAAATCTAACATAACCGATTACTGGATACAGTATAGACAATTAGGGAATTATGGACGCAGCCCAAACCATCAAGCAGACCAACCTCCTTTCCTACACATTAAGCAGACCAACCTCCCTTCCATTGAATTCATCTATACTTCACGCTTCCTCAGTAAGGCCACCAGCACCGTCAAGGACCAGTCTCAACACAGACACTCCCTTTTCTCCTCTCTCTCAAGCAAGAGGTACAAAAGTGTGAAAATGCACACCTCCAGATTCAGGAACAGTTTCTTCCCAGCTGTTATCAGACAACTGAACCATCCTATCACCAACTAGAGAGCGGTTCTGACCTCCCATCTACATCATAGGAGACTCTGGGGCTATCTTTCATGGCTGCCTTCAAATTCCACAACTTGTCCGAGAATTGAATGGCGGAGTAGACTTGATGTGCCAAACGGCCTAATTCTGCTCCTATCACTTATGAGTCATGGCAGAGTCTGCATTTCCCCTATAATTCAGCAGCCTCAGAAGCAAGTTGCCCTTGATCGCAAAGTAATGTTTAAAAATTCCCCATATAATGTCCAGATTGACACCTATGCAGTACAAAGGATGTGCTGCAGTTTTGAATGTGCCATCTTATGGGTGATGCATTAGACAGGAGTTAACCCAATCCCATTGCCCAGTCAATGATGTCTTTGACAAGTCAGTTAAAAACCTAGATAGTTTCTATATTTTTATACTCTGTTGTAGGATGGTGTGATATTAGTGAAGAACTATTAAGAAAAGTGGTCTTACTTTTCACAACCTCAGGATATCCCAAAGTAATTTACTTTATAAATGAAGAACTGTTGAAATGTAATCATTTTAGTAAGCGGCAACCAACCAAATGTAAAGCAAGTTCCCCAAATCAACAAACATAGAAAATAGGTGCAGGAGTAGGCCATTCGGCCCTTCGAGCCTGCACCACCATTCAATATGATCATGACTGATCATCCAACTCAGTATCCTGTACCTGCCTTCTCTCCATACCCCCTGATCTCTTTAGCCACAAGGGCCACATCTAACTCCCTCTTAAATATAGCCAATGAACTGGCCTCAACTACCTTCTGTGGCAGAGAATTCCAGAGATTCACCACTCTCTGTGTGAAAAATGTTTTCCTCATCTCGGTCCTAAAAGATTTCCCCCTTATCCTTAAACTGTGACCCCTTGTTCTGGACTTCCCCAACACCAGGAACAACCTTCCTGCATCTAGCCTGTCCAACCCCTTAAGAATTTTGTAAGTTTCTATAAGATCCCCCCTCAATCTTCTAAATTCTAGCAAGTACAAGCCGAGTCTATCCAGTCTTTCTTCATATGAAAATCCTGACATCCCAGGAATCAGTCTGGTGAAAATGGCCAGATAATTTGATTTTGGGTTTAAGAAGGAACTGCAGATGCTGGAAAATCGAAGGTAGACAAAAGTGCTGGAGAAACTCAGCGGGTGCAGCGGCATCTATGGAGCGAAGGAAATAGGCAACGTTTCGGACCAAAACCCTTCTTTTTTGGGTAGAGTCAACATTGATATGTACCGTTATAAATATTTTTGAAATATATTCGGATGGCCCGGGTAGAACAGAACCACGATACAAAGTAATTCATATTTAATGTTGTGTATTTTATTATTCTCTTAATTAGGCCCTCAAAGTGCAGTTTGGACAGAATTATAAAACTAGGCAGGTTTACAGCTGTTCTTGAGATTTACCCAGTATTTTCTGTTGTATATCTTTCCATTGTTCTCAAGTTCTCTCTCGGGCATCAACTCGTCCCAAGTACAAGCCGTCCCTTTGAATGGTCACCTTGGTCACCTTACATTCGCGCACGCTCTCTCTGCAATCTGGAGTTGTACGTTCGCGACACTATGTTCCAGGCATCCATATATCGATCCATACACATAGCTATGCATTTCTGAAAGATATAATGGAGACAGCACAGCGTGACTCTGATTTCTACACACATGAATATTGAGCCACAGATTTACTACATGTTCTCGTTCCAAACACAGACTCCCCTTTGTGGTAGCCCGATCAGTGAGGTCAGAGACATTATATTGGAATTGTTCAGGCACACACAAACAGAAACACCCAGGTATGAATCATCTTACTGGTTGGGCAACATTACTGCAATGTTTTCTGGTGCAAAAAAAATGTTTGATGTGCCAAATACCTATTGTTTTATGCTGTATTAAACAGCAATGCTTGGATTACAAATCATTCTTTTCTCTCAAAATGAAAAGGGTCCCGACCCGAAAAGTCACCCTTCCATGTTCTCCGGACAGCTTCCTGACCCACTGATTCACTCCAGCACCTTGTGTCTATTTTTAAAGAAATGCATACAGTGACCAGTGAGAGAAGTGCAACTAGTAATATCCATGATCAGTGACATGAAATTACAATTAAGTTGTCACATTTGGGAGGTTAGAAGGCAATTTAAATTGTGCAAATTCAACGTTCGTACCACTGGGTTGTAAGCTACTCAAGTGAAATACGAGGTGCTGTTCCTCCAATTCTTGATTTTATAATGGTGTCAGGGGTTAAGGGGAGAAGGCAGGAGAATGGTGTTACGAGGGGAAGATAGATCAGCCATGATTGAATGGCAGAGTGGACTTGATGGGCCGAATGGCCTAATTCTGCTCCTATCACTTATGAATTTGCGTGTGGCTTCACTCTAGAGTGGCTTGGGTAGCTTGCAACCAAGCGGTATGAACCTTTTATTCTATTCCATCATTTTAAATAACTTCTACTCACACTCTCCTCCTCTCTCCCCTTGTCTCCTACCTCCACCCTAGTCGTTTTACTAGTTCCACTGCTCTCCACATTGTTTTCTTCTTCAGATCACACTTTCCCAAGCCAACAATGGGTTTACCAGGCACCACCCTGCCTGAGATCATTTGTGGCCGGCCCTGATTAGTTCTGGTCTTTTCTCACCTCTAGATCTTCCCCACCCCTCACCTCCTACTTTCAGTCTGAAGAAAGGTTCTGGCCCGAAACGTCATCCATCCTTTTTCTCCAGGGATACGAGCCTGATATTTTTAAGGCGGAGATTGGCAGATTCCTGATTAGTTTAACGTTACCACCACTCTTATCATGTTCAATCAGCTCTGGTGGTTGGGTAACATCATCTATGTACCCAATTCCAAATTCCCAAAAGGAAAACTCTACCTCACTTTCCACCACACCAAGATTTCACCAACAAAAGAATATCTTCAAGAACCTTCTCAAACTCTCCTTGTTTTAAAAAAAAGTTACATCTCACCAACTCGCCCCTCGTGTGTATGGAGTGGACGCGAAAGCAGGACCACATAAAACCAGTGTGAACGGGTGATCGATGGTTGGCATGGACTCGAGGGGCCGAAGGGCCTGTTTCCACGCTGTGCCTCTAAAACTAAAGTTAAAACTCACGAATCCCCGGATTATAAGTAGATGTGGAAAGACCATCCAGGAAGGCACCTTGAGTCTCCATGATGAGTGTGCAGAGGCCATCGATAAGGAGCAGAAAGATATCACAGTAACTCAAGCAACCAGCTCGCCCAATCTTTCAGCCAATTCATTGTATTCTGCCAATGTCATTCATGTCAGCCAATTTCAACAAAATCAAATGTCAGTAGCAGGCATTTGTAAGGTCAAAGGAACAGGCCATTCGGCCCATCAAGTCTCCTCCACCATTCTCAGAACTGCTGTAGATTTGGGAGCAACAGCAGCAGGAGATTAGCAAGAGATACGACTGATTGGCTCTAGCCCAAGTGGGAGGAGAGAAGTGAAAACAGTTAAAGTAGAGGCCAAGGACAGGCAGACTTTACTCAGAACTGCTGTAGATTTGGGAGCAACAGCAGCAGGAGAATAGCAAGAGATACGACTGATTGGCTCTAGCCCAAGTGGGAGGAGAGAAGTGAAAACAGTTAAAGTAGTGGCCAAGGACAGGCAGACTTTACTCAGAACTGCTGTAGGTTTGGGAGCAACAGCAGCAGGAGATTAGCAAGAGATACGACTGATTGGCTCTAGCCCAAGTGGGAGGAGAGAAGTGAGTCAGTGCCGGGAAAACAGTTGAAAACTGAGGAATTTGGTTTGTAAATTGGTAAATCAGGCAATTTATCAGTCAATTTAAGCAAGACGGCTCTTAGCGAGCGGCAGTGAGTGAGCGGCCTTGTGAGTCTTTGGCTCGAGAGTCTTCGGCGAGGAGACCACGCAATACGCTTAAGAGGTAGAGATGAAAGAAGATGTCAGGCAAGCTGATTCAGTGCGATGCTTGCAGTATGTGGGAGGTCAAGGACACCGCTGGTGCCTCTGGCTGCTACAAATGCGAGAAGTGCATCCAGGTAGAGCTCCTGAAGGGCCGTGTTGGGGAACTTGAGAAGCAAGTGGATGACCTCCGGTTCGTCCGAGAAACGGAGTCGTTCCTCGACAAGTCCTACAGTACGATTGTTACACCTAAGGTACTGGAAGAGAGAAGGTGGGAGACAGTGAGAATGGGAGGGAAGCATGGAATGCCAACGTCCCCGGGTGTTGTACCTCTTGTGAACAGGTTCACCCACTTAGAAGCTGTCGGGACAGAAGAGGTGTTTACACTGGGTGGCGGACTGGCTTGTGATGCGAATAGGGCTGTTGAGCCAAAATCAAAAAGGCATAAGGCAGGCAACGCCATTGTAGTGGGAGACTCCATTGTGAGAGGTACGGACAGGGGTTTCTGCGGCAACAGACGGGATGCGAGGAAGGTGTGCTGCTTTCCTGGTGCCAGGATCCAGGATGTCACGGACAGAGTGCAGAAAATCCTCAAGGGCGAAGGTGAACATCCGGAAGTGGTAGTGCATGTCGGCACAAACGATGTCGGAAAGAAGGGGATGAATATTCTGCAGCGTGACTTTAGAGAGCTCGGAAAAATGCTGAAAAGCAGGACCTCCAGGGTTGTTATCTCCGGTGTGCTTCCAGTTCCTCGTGCTGGCGAGAGCAGGAACAGGGAGATACGGGACCTGAACGTGTGGCTGAGGAACTGGTGCACGGGGCAGGGATTTAGATTCTTAGATCACTGGGATCTGTTTTGGGGTAAGGGGGAACTGTACAAAAGGGACGGATTGCATCTTAACAGGTGTGGGACCAGCATTCTGGCAGGCAGGTTTACCACTGCTACACGGGTGGTTTTAAACTGAATAAGGGGGGTGGGGTGTCGAATGGGATAGTGGAGGATGGAGTTAAAGGGAAAGGGTTTCTTAAATGTGTGAGCGTAGAGACAGAGGGGTGTAAAATTAGGGTAGAAGCAATAGGTAGCAAGGTGAAAAGTAAAAGTGGCAGGCAGACAAAACCAGGGCAAAAATCAAAAAGGGCCACTTTTCAACATAATTGTATAAGGGGTAAGAGTGTTGTAAAAACAAGCCTGAAGGCTTTGTGTCTCAATGCAAGGAGCATTCGTAATAAGGTGGATGAGTTGAATGTGCAGATAGCTATTAATTACTATGATATAGTTGGGATCACGGAGACATGGCTCCAGGGTGACCAAGGCTGGGAGCTGAACATCCAGGGATATTCAATATTCAGGAGGGATAGAGAGAAAGGAAAAGGAGGTGGGGTAGCGTTGCTGGTTAGAGAGGAGATTAACGCAATGGAAAGGAAGGACATTAGTTTGGAGGATGTGGAATCGGTATGGGTAGAACTGCGAAACACTAAGGGGCAGAAAACGCTGGTGGGTGTTGTGTACAGGCCACCTAACAGTAGTAGTGAAGTTGGAGATGGTATCAAACAGGAAATTAGAAATGCGTGCGACAAAGGCAAAACCGTTATAATGGGTGACTTCAATCTACATATAGATTGGGTGAATCAAATTGGCAGGGGTGCTGAGGAAGAGGATTTCTTGGAATGTATGCGGGATAGTTATCTAAATCAACATGTAGAGGAACCAACGAGAGAGCAGGCTATTTTAGACTGGGTATTGAGTAATGAGGAAGGGTTAGTTAGCAGTCTTGTTGTACGTGGCCCCTTGGGCAAGAGTGACCATAATATGGTTGAGTTCTTCATTAGGATGGAGAGTGACATTGTTAATTCAGAAACAATGGTTCTGAACTTAAAGAAAGGTAACTTTGAGGGTATGAGACGTGAATTGGCCAAGATTGACTGGCAATTAATTCTAAAAGGGTTGACGGTGGATATGCAATGGAAGACATTTAAAGACTGCATGGATGAACTACAAAAATTGTTCATCCCAGTTTGGCAAAAGAATAAATCAGGGAAGGTAGTACATCCGTGGATAACAAGGGAAATCAGGGATAGTATCAAAGCGAATGATGATGCGTACAAATTAGCCAGAAAAAGCAGCATACCGGAGGACTGGGAGAAATTCAGAGACCAGCAGAGGAGGACAAAGGGCTTAATTAGGAAAGGAAAAATAGATTGTGAAAGAAAACTGGCAGGGAACATAAAAACTGACTGCAAAAGTTTTTATAGATATGTGAAAAGAAAGAGATTAGTTAAAACAAATGTAGGTCCCTTGCAGTCAGAAACAGGTGAGTTGATCATGGGGAACAAGGATATGGCGGACCAATTGAATAACTACTTTGGTTCCGTCTTCACTAAGGAAGACATAAATAATCTGCCGGAAATAGCAGGGGACCGCGGGTCAAAGGAGTTGGAGGAATTGAGTGAAATCCAGGTTAGCCGGGAGGTGGTGTTGGGTAAATTGAATGGATTAAAGGCCGATAAATCCCCAGGGCCAGATAGGCTGCATCCCAGAGTACTTAAGGAAGTAGCTCCAGAAATAGTGGATGCATTAGTAATAATCTTTCAAAACTCTATAGATTCTGGAGTAGTTCCTGAGGATTGGCGGGTAGCAAACGTAACCCCACTTTTTAAGAAGGGAGGGAGAGAGAAAACGGGGAATTACAGACCAGTTAGTCTAACATCGGTAGTGGGGAAACTGCTAGAGTCAGTTATTAAAGATGGGATAGCAGCACATTTGGAAAGTGGTGAAATCATTGGACAAAGTCAGCATGGATTTACAAAAGGTAAATCATGTCTGACGAATCTTATAGAATTTTTCGAGGATGTAACTAGTAGCGTGGATAGGGGAGAACCAGTGGATGTGGTGTATCTGGACTTCCAGAAAGCTTTCGACAAGGTCCCACATAAGAGATTAGTATACAAACTTAAAGCACACGGCATTGGGGGTTCAGTATTGATGTGGATAGAGAACTGGCTGGCAAACAGGAAGCAAAGAGTAGGAGTAAACAGGTCCTTTTCACAATGGCAGGCAGTGACTAGTGGGGTACCGCAAGGCTCAGTGCTGGGACCCCAGCTATTTACAATATATATTAATGATCTGGATGAGGGAATTGAAGGCAATATCTCCAAGTTTGCGGATGACACTAAGCTGGGGGGCAGTGTTAGCTGTGAGGAGGATGCTAGGAGACTGCAAGGTGACTTGGATAGGCTGGGTGAGTGGGCAAATGTTTGGCAGATGCAGTATAATGTGGATAAATGTGAGGTTATCCATTTTGGTGGCAAAAACAGGAAAGCAGACTATTATCTAAATGGTGGCCGACTAGGAAAAGGGGAGATGCAGCGAGACCTGGGTGTCATGGTACACCAGTCATTGAAAGTAGGCATGCAGGTGCAGCAGGCAGTGAAGAAAGCGAATGGTATGTTAGCTTTCATAGCAAAAGGATTTGAGTATAGGAGCAGGGAGGTTCTATTGCAGTTGTACAGGGTCTTGGTGAGACCACACCTGGAGTATTGCGTACAGTTTTGGTCTCCTAATCTGAGGAAGGACATTATTGCCATAGAGGGAGTGCAGAGAAGGTTCACCAGACAGATTCCTGGGATGTCAGGACTGTCTTATGAAGAAAGACTGGATAGACTTGGTTTATACTCTCTAGAATTTAGGAGATTGAGAGGGGATCTTATAGAAACTTATAAAATTCTTAAGGGGTTGGACAGGCTAGATGCAGGAAGATTGCTCCCGATGTTGGGGAAGTCCAGGACAAGGGGTCACAGCTTAAGGATAAGGGGGAAATCCTTTAAAACCGAGATGAGAAGAACTTTTTTCACACAGAGAGTGGTGAATCTCTGGAACTCTCTGTTACAGAGGGTAGTCGAGGCCATTTCATTGGCTATATTTAAGAGGGAGTTAGATGTGGCCCTTGTGGCTAAGGGGATCGGAGGGTATGGAGAGAAGGCAGGTACGGGATACTGAGTTGGATGATCAGCCATGATCATATTGAATGGCGGTGCAGGGCCTAATTTCTATGTTTCTATTCAATCATGGCTGATCTACCTCACCCTTCTAACCAAAGATCCTATAGCAAGCAAGATAGCCCACTCGACGAAAAAGACGCAGTACGGTCATGGGCAGATTCATGCGTAATTTTCGGCCCCATTTCCGTAACCGGCTTCCGTCTCCGCACCAAGGATCCCATAGGATACTAGTGCGGATACGGAAGCCGGTTAGGGAAACATCCTCATAAAAATAAAAGTTATTCGCTAAAAATCTTCTCCTCATTTTCAGGATTATAATTTATCAAAACAAACTATTCCCCCGCAACGTTGATTACACTGCGAGTCGGGTCGGGTCGGGTTACTGAAATGGATGAAAAAAAGGCTTCCGTTCCGTTGCTTTGCGCACTACACGTCAGCCCATTGCATTTAGAAGGAGTGGTCCATCTTGCTCCGCTATAGGATCTTTGCTTCTAAGCCCATTCTCCTGCCTTCTCCCAAAACCTCTGACACCTGTATGAAATGATAATCCCAGCAAATGTTAGAAACAATGTTCAGCTAACAAAGACAACATGTTATGCTATGCGGTTATCAAGATAGTATCAGATCCTACAATTATTTCCATACAGGACCTTTAAATAGAACAATTCTTGAAGTGAAACTCATATTTCCATGTACCTTAACTGGTACAGGTGACAATAAGCTGACCTTGAAACCTTAACCTTGAAACTTTGAGTAATGATTACCTGCTCAGTGTTGTCCAAGGAACTTCCTGGCTTGCCAATGCACTTCCTAAAACACTTATCAGTCATTCTCTGAAATGAAAACATAACATGAATTTTTATGGAAGATACAACATCTTTATTCCCACTTGTAATTTCACATGTAAATCAAACATCCGCATATTTCCCTAAACATACTATGCAGTTTTGGTCTCCTAATTTGAGGAAGGATATTCTGGCTATTGAAGGGAGTGCAGCGTAGGTTCACCAGGTTAATTTCCGGGATAGCAGGATGACATATGATGAAAATGGATCTACTGAGCTTATATTCACTGGAATTTAGAAGGATGAAAGGGATTCTTATAGAAACATATACAATTATTAAGGTTATCCACTTTGGTAGTAAAAACAGGAAGGCAGATTATTATCTAAATGGTGTCAAGTTGAAAAAAAGGGAAGTACAACGGGATCTGGGGGTCCTTGTTCATCAGTCAATGAAAGTAAGCATGCAGGTACTGCAGGCAGTGAAGAAAGCGAATGGCATGTTGGCCTTCATAACAAGAGGAGTTGAGTACAGGAGCAAAGAGGTCCTTCTGCAATTGTACAGGGCCCCAGTGAGACCACACCTGGAGTATTGTGTGCAGTTTTGGTTCCCTAATTTGAGGAAGGACATTCTTGCTATTGAGGGGAATGCAGCGTAGGTTCACGAAGTTAATTCCTGGGATGGCAACACTGACATATGATGAAAGAATGGATCTACTGGGCTTATATTCACTGGAATTTAGAAGGATGAAAGGGCATCTTATAGAAACATATAACATTATTAAGGGTTTGGACAGACTAGATGCAGGAAAATTGTTCCCGATGTTGGGGGGAGTCCAGAACCTGCGGTCACAGTTTAAGAATAAGAGGTTGGCCATTTAGGACTGAGATGAAGAAAAATGTTTTCACCCAGAGAGTTGTGAATATGTGGAATTGTAGAAGGCAGTGGAGGCCAATTCACTGGATGTTTGCAAGAGAGAGTTAGATTTAGCTCTTAGGGCTAATGGAATCAAGGGATATGGAGAAAAAGCAGGAACGGGGTACTGATTTAGGATGATCAGCCATGATCATTTTGAATGGTCGAAGGGCCGAAGGGCCGAATGGCCTACTCTTGCACCTATTTTTTTATGTTCTAATTTCCCTCTGGGATAAATAAGGTGGTATCATATGGTATTGTATAAATGTCCTTGCAAAGGGTGGGTGATCGCTGGTCAACGCGGCCTCAGTAGGCCAAGGGGCCTATTTCCACTGAGTCCAAGCTGGGAAGTAAACACTGTGAACTACCATGTGTGCTCATAATCATCCCCTTCTCCACAAGAGCAAAGAGTGTTTTATTGTCATATGTCCCAGATAGAACAATGACATTCTTACTTGCTGCAGCACAACAGAATATTTAAACATAGCACAATGTAAATAATATGATAAACGAGAGGGAAAAAAACGTACTTCAGTAATTCTCTCTCAAAGACCCATCCTAACTGCACCTCTCTCGCTCGCCCTCCCTCAGAGAGTTAGATATCTGTGGAATCTCTGCCACAGAAGGCAGTGGAGGCCAATTCACTGGATGTTTTCAAGAGAGAGTTAGATACAGCTCTGAGGGCTAATGGAATCAGGGGATATGGGGGGGAAAGCAGGAACGGGGTACTGATTCTGGATGGTACACAAAATTGCTGGGGAAACTCAGCGGGTGCAGCAGCATCTATGGAGCGAAGGAAATAGGCGACGTTTCGGGCCGAAACCCTTCTTCAGACCATAGATGCTGCTGCACCCGCTGAGTTTCCCCAGCAATTTTGTGTACCTTCGATATTCCAGCATCTGCAGTTCCCTTTTGAATACTGATTCTGGATGTTCAGCTATGATCATATTGAATGGTGGTGCTGGCTGGAAGGGCCGAATGGTCTATTCCTGCACCTATTTTTTCTATGTTCCATTTCCCTCAGGGATTAACAAGTTGGTAACATTTGCTATTGTATAAATCAAAGGTCCTATAGCGGATCTTTGGTATAAATGTCCTTGCAAAGGCTCCAGGCCGCACGTGGGTTCACCCCGCAGTGACCTTTGCCCTGCACGCACGTCAGACGGTCGCTGAATGTCCCGCCTCCGCGACGCGTTGATTGGGCGGCCGACGGGTTGTTGCATTCTGATTGGCGAGACCGCTTGTCAATCAGACGCCGGGCCCGCACTCCGCGGCGTTTCCGGTCGAGCAGGCCGCGCCCACACCGTGTAGTGACGGCCAGTTCACGCTGAAATACAACAAACACTAACCTGTAGTAATTCCTGGGCGTTGGCCACGGCGATCTGCAGCTTCACCTGCTCCATGATGGTCCCCGCGTCCACCTTGCCTCCGCCCGGGGCGCCTGAGGGAAAATCTGAGGAGAAATTGTCCATGGCGCCGACGGCTGCGCGCTCGTTGCTGCAGTAACTGGCCGAGATGACACTGCGCCTGCGCACGAAAGGCGGATGAGCCCTTCAACGACTACAATACCCAGAATGCCCGGCGGCGAACGGGTATACGCATGCGCACTGTAGATCAAGGCTCACGCTGCGTGTGGCGGATACTCTCGTGACTACAATACCCAGAATGCCCGGCGGCGACCGGGTATGCGCATGCGCACTGTAGATCAAGGCTCACGCTGCAAGTGGCGGATCCGCTTTTGACTACAATACCCAGACTGCCCGGCGGCGAATGGTCGTACGCATGCGCAGTAGATCAAAGAGCATGCTATTGATGGCGGATCCTCTTGCGACTACAATACCCAGAATGCCCGGCGTCGAATGGGTATAAGAATGGGTCTGGGGAAACTCATGCCCACTGTAGATGGACACAAAAAACTGTAGTAACTCAGCGGGACAGGCAGCATCTCTGGAGAGAAGGAATGGGTGACGTTTACGGGTCGAGACCCTTCTTCAGACCAAAGGTCATAGAGATCTTTGCTTCAGACTGGATAGGGATAATGGAAAAGAGAGATATAGACGGTGATAATAATAATAATAATGGATGGGATTTATATAGCGCCTTTCTAATACTCAAGGTGCTTTACATCGCATTATTCATTCACTCCTCAGTCACACTCGGTGGTGGTAAGCTACTTCTGTAGCCACAGCTGCCCTGGGGCAGACTGACGGAAGCGTGGCTGCCAATCTGCGCCTACGGCCCCTCCGACCACCACCAATCACTCACACACATTCACACACAGGCAAAGGTGGGTGAAGTGTCTTGCCCAAGGACACAACGACAGTATGCACTCCAAGCGGGATTTGAAACGGCTACCTTCCGGTTGACAGCCGAACACTTAGCCCATTGTGCCATCTGTCGTCCGATGTAGAGAGATAAAGAACAATGAATGAACGATATGCAAAAAAGTTACGATGATAAAGGAAACAGGCCATTGTAAGGTGTTTGTTGGGTGAAAACGAGAAGCCGGTGCGACTTGGGTGGGGGAGGGATAGAAACATAGAAAATAGGTGCAGGAGGAGGCCATTCGGCACTTTGAGCTAGCACCGCCATTCATTGTGATCATGGCTGATAGAGAGAGAAGGAATGCCAGGGCTACCTGAAGCTAGAGAAATCAATATTCATACCACGGCCGTAAGATGCCCAAGCGAAATATGAGATGCTGTTCCACCAATTTGCGTTTAGCCCCACTTTGACAATGGAGGAGACCGAGGACAGAAAAGTCTGTGTAGGAATGGGAAGGAGAATGAAAGTGTCCAGCAACCGGTAGATCAGGTAGGTTCAGGGGAACGGAGCAAAGGTGTTCCACAAAACGATCGCCCAGTCTGCGTTTGGTCTCGCCGATAAATAAGAATCCACATCTTGAACAATGGATACAGTAGATGAGGTTGGACGAGGTGCAAGTGAACCTGAAAAAACTGTCGGGGTCCCTGGACAGAGTCGAGGGAGGAGGTATAGCGACAGGTGTTGCATCTTCTGCGGTTACAGGGGAAGGTACCTGGGGAGGGGGTGGTTTGGGTGGGAAGGAATGAGTTAACCAGAGAGTTGCGGAAGGATGCAACGGTTGATGGGGTGGAAGGTAAGGACTAGGGGGACTCTGTCTCTGTTGCAACTAGGGGGAGGGGGAGCAAGGGCGGAGTTGGGGGCTACCAAAAAGACACAAGTGAGGGCCTCATCTATGATGGGAGAGGGGAACCCCCGTTCCCTAAATAATGAGGATATCTCGGATGTTCTAGTATGGAACACCTCATCTTGGGCACAGATGCGGCGTAGACGGAGGAATTGGGAGCAGGGGATAGAGTCTTTGCAGGAAGCACGGTGGGAAGAAGTGTAGTCGGGATAGTTGTGGGAGTCAGTGGGTTTGTAATAGACGTCAGTCAATGGTCTATTTCTTGTGATGGAGACTGTGAGATCAAGAAAGGGGGGGAGGTGTCAGAGATGGTCCAAGTAAATTTGAGTGCAGGATGAAAATTGGCGATGAAGTTGATGAAGTCCATGAGTTCTGCATGGGTGCAGGAGGTAGCACCGATGCAGTCATTAATGTATCAGAGATAGTGTTCAAGGATAGGGCCAGTGTACGGCTGGAATAGGGATTGTTCAACGTACCCTACAAAGAAGGTACACAAAAAAGCTGGAGAAACTCAGCGGGTGCAGCAGCATCTATGGAACGAAAGAAATAGGCAACGTTTTGGGCCGAAACCCTTCTTCAGACTGATGGGGGGTGGGAGAAGAAAGGAAAAAAGAGGAGGAGCCCGAAGGCTGGGGGATGGGAGATGGGAGAAGACAGCAGGAGGGCTGTGGAAGGGGAGGAGACAGCAAGGACTAACAAAATTGGGAGAATTCAATGTTCATGCCCTACAAAGAGGCAGACATAGCTGGGGCCCATGTGGGCGCCCATAGCTACGCCTTAGACAATAGACAATAGGTGCAGGAGTAGGCTATATGGCCCTTCAAGCCAGCACCGCCGTTCAATGTGATCATGGCTGATCATCCATAGAGCAAGTTCCTGCTTTCTCCCCATATCCCCCTGACTCCGCTATCTTCAAGAGCCCTATCTAGCTCTAATGTAGCCTTCAAGTTCAAGTGACTTTATTGTCATGTGTCCCTGATAGGACAATGAAATTCTTGCTTTGCTTCAGCACACAGAACATAGTAGGCATTTACTACAAAACAGATCAGTGTGTCTTGGACTTGGAGGCAGTGGGAGGTCAAAGGAGAAGTTGTTGAGGGTAAGGACCAGCTCTGCTAGGCGGAATAGAGTATTAATAGAGGGAAATTGTGTGGTTCTGCGGTCGAGGAAGTTCCTATTACGACTACAATACCCAGACTGCCCGGCGGTGCAGGAGTAAACGCATGCGTACTGCCCATTTACCACTATTCACTGGACTTTATCTTGCACTGAACGTGATTCCCTGCACCCCGTTTCTGCACACTGTGGACGGCTTGATTGTAATCATGTCTTTCCGCAGACTGGATAGCACGCAACGAAAAAACCTTTCACTGTACTTGTACACGTGACAATAATAATAATAAATATAAACTAAATATAAATCTATAATAATCAAACCAAGTAAGTCAACATTGTTTTTTGAATTGTTCACTGTTTATTAGGTGCAGTTAGATTGAGTTAAATTCCTTGAATTTTTCTTTATTACTGTGTTTATTCACATATCATAAAATAAAGCGGCTTATCAGATGTTTTTGTCCAGTTTCACACAGTTGAGATGCACTTGCACCAATTACAAATGACACAATTTGCAGCTCAGATTATAATGTAATAGCAAGGAACTGCAGATGCTGGTTCATGCCAAAGAAAGACACAAAATGCTGTAGGTGGGTCAGCAAAATGCTCAGTGGGTCAGCATTTTTGGAGAACTGCCATCGGTCTGAAGAGAGTGCCCAACCTGAAGCGTCACCCATCCATGCTCTCCAGAGATGCTGCCTGACCCGCTGAGTTACTCGAGCATTTTTTGTCTTCCTTCTGTTATAATCCATCTACATAGTTTCATAGCCTGGAAGTACACACCTCAATTCATATCACCTTTTGACATTTATTCAAGAAAATATCCAAGGTTGTTTGAAATGATTCTCAAGTTTTTTATGTTTAAGAAAGAACTGCAGATGCTGGAGAAACTCTGCGGGTGAGGCAGCATCTATGGAGAAAAGGAATAGGCGACATTTTGGGTCGAGACCCTATTTATTCTTGGTTTATTACTTGCATTTACATCGAAATCTATAAATCTATTAAGTTTGTGATGTTTTCCCAAATTATCCTTAATTCTTTTAGCAAATTATGTCTTTTTCTTTGACCCATTATATTTGAATTACATTATATGAAGCTTTGAATCTCCCATTGTTGCAGTTATCTATGTCGTTACCATCCGTAGCTAATTTAACTGAAGCCAGCAAAACATTTACACAATATTTAGAAACTTTCCTGTCTCGCTGTAATGTTATTTTAAAATCAAGTTCCCATTTTCCTATTTTTCTATTTTCCTGTATCCTGGTATATTTGACTCTCATAAGCTATATCCAGATTTACTATACCTTAGACTTTGGAGATACAGCGCAGAAACAGGCCATTTGGCCCACCGGATCTTCACTGGCTGTACTATCTCTAGTGACTACACTAGCACTATCCAACACTAAGGACAATTTACAATTTTAACCTAGTCAATTAACCTATAAATCTGCACGCCTTTGGAGTGTGGGAGGAGACCGGAGCTCCCAGAGAAAACCCACACGGTCACAAGGAGAACGTGCAAACTCCGTACAGACAGCACCCATAGTCAGGATCTAGCGCAGGTCTCTGGCGCTGTAAGGCAGCGACTCTACCACTGCGCCACCATGCCGCCCCCATCACAGTAACCATCTATAATCATTCCTATCCCACTAGCTTTATGCTCTCATTATTTTTATGTTACGTTAGGTTTGTCATTGCTATAAAGATGTTATTATTGGTATAAAAATGCTTTTGTTACAATGGCTTCTTCCCTCTTTGGAGTGTTCTTCTGTCAATTTACCATCTAACATGAATTCTACTAAACTTCTTGCTTTCAGTAGCTCTGTGCTTCTTATTTTACAAACCATTCCAGTTTTGTGTTTGGCATTTAGGCTTCAGTACAAGGCCTGAGAGCTTCCAGCATAGAAGCGAACCTGAGGCTTTGGCTTGCTAAAACCCTAGAAGTTGTAATAATTATTACCCCTGTATTAAACCCCAGCTCATAATCTTTGGTGTGAAAACCAATACTTGGTAGTTCTTTGGAAGCAATGTTTTTTTCCACTCCCCCAGCGGTAGATTTTCAACCATGGGCTTAAATTGAACACATTTTTAACTCTTTTGGGATATACACATATTTCACCTTTGCCAATTTTACAGATATGCTTATTTCAATTCAAAGGACCAATGAAACCAAGGAGGACACAAGGAACTGCAGACGCTGGTTTACAAAACCAGACACAAAGTGCTGGAGTAACTTAGCGGGTCTGGCAGCATCTCTGGAGATCAGGGATAGGAGACGTTTCGGGTCGGGACCCTTCCCGTCTCCCAGTAAACTATGATTTGCCGATGAATAACGTACACACACCTAAGATAATGCATCAGCCCTTACCTGATAGTATTCTCAATGCGATTACTGTATGTGTTTTTTCTGATCCTTGGCTATATTCTGATCATTGGCTATATTTAAGAGGGAGTTAGATGTGGCCCTTGTGGCTAAGGGGATCAGAGGGTATGGAGAGAAGGCAGGTACGGGATACTGAGTTGGATGATCAGCCATGATCATATTGAATGGCGGTGCAGGCTCGAAGGGCCGAATGGCCTACTCCTGCACCTATTTTCTATGTTTCTACGTATATGCATACTTTGCACAAGGTTCTCACTGTTATTTGGTGGGTTCATGACCCGATCACGGCACCTTACATTTTCATTCAGTTATATCACCAAAAACAAAATCTAGTTTTCCAGAAGAGTCATTGCAAGTATGTTCCTTTCCGCCCTGACACTACTGAATGAAGTGACCTGAAGAGCAGACACAAGGCGATGTTAAAATTGGTGCTATGCAGAGAATAAACAGAAATCTCCACTGTATCCTACGGTTTGTAACTAGGAGTTGTTCATCCTCAAATTGTAGCACATAAAAACCAACAACAGATATATTTAGGGGTATTTCGCACTAGATAATATACAAGAATGATATCTATTATCTCATTTGGTGTGTCAGAAGCAAAAAAAGCGTAAACAGCAGTTTAAAAAAACACCAGAAGATCACCTTCATATATATTACATTTCAAAGAATTCCTTAATCTCATTCACAAATAAAAGAATTGGAGACGTTGAAGACTGAAGGGAGTGATCACAGACTGTCGAAAACCAAGAGAGTTCATGGCTCCACAGCTCCTGCGTTCAGCATCGAAACCCCAAAGCCTTCGGTGAATCAGAAATAATGGCAAATCCTCAACCTTCAGAAAACGTAGTGGGCAATGAAACGTCTGAGGGCTGTGACTCTGCTGTAGACCCCAGGGGCATTCACCCTCGCGCAGCCATCTCCCCAACTTGTAATTCCAAAGAGGAACCACTTTCCCGAATCTTCCCGGCAAATCAGTGGGCCACCGGAATCTCCCTGCGAACACAAATCAAGTCAAGTCACTTTTATTTCTATAGCACATTTAAAAAACACCTCTCGTTGGTCAAAGTGCTTTACATTGGTGGAGGTACTAACGTTATACAACAGTGGTTCATAGATTAAGTACATACATAAATACAAACATATAGCTCTCACTCAGAGGACGTCAAGAAAGGCTTGGGAGTAGAGATGAGTTTTAAGTCTCGACTTAAAGGAGTCGATGGAGGGGGCAGTTGTGATGGGAAGAGGGGGATGCTGTTCCACAGTCTAGGGGCTGCAACCGCAAAGGGGCGCTCGCCCCTGAGCTTATGCCTAGACCGCGGGATGTTCAGTAACCCCAAGTCGGCCGATCTGAGGGACCTGGAGGTGGTGTGGTGGGTGAGCAGACTTTTGATGTAGGTGGGGGCAAGCCCGTTAAGGGCTTTTCCACAAATCCACTATTACTACACAGAAGGCAGAAGGAAACACCACAGGTTGGATTATTACCTCAATACACACTGCTCATGGGCTGCATCATTGTGTCTTCAGTTCAGACATACATTGTACCCTTGTATAACGGACCTCTTTATAATGGATAGACACAAAATGCTGGAGTAACTCAGCGGGACAGGCAGCACCTCGGGGTAGATGGAATGAGTGATGTTTCGATTCGAGACCCTTCTTCAGACCTGCTTTGAAGCGGTTCCCCTATCTCCGACGAAGGTTCTGTAACACTCTCTCTCACTGCTCCCCCCCCCCCCCGTGATTACAGCCATGATCACATTGAATGGCGGTGCTGGCTCGAAGGGCCAAATGGCCTACTCCTGCACCTTTTATCTATTGTCTATTGATTCCTCCTGCTCTCCAACTCTGCGATCACGGTTTAACCCAGGCTCACTGCCACAGCCACGTTTGTTTTCTCGGTGCCTACCTGCTCCTCTATCACCTGCTGAGTCTGAAGAAGGGCCTCGACCAGAAATGCCACCCATTCCTTCTATCCAGAGATGCTGCTGCCTGTCCCGCTGAGTTACCCCAGCATTTTGTGTCTTATCTCTTTACAATGGATGCCTCTTGCCTGCGTAGGGAGATGCTGGTTTATACCAAAGATAGACACAAAGTGCTCGCGCAACTCAGCGGGTCAGGCAGCATCTCTGGAGAAAAGGAACAGGTGACGTTTCAGGTCGGGTCGGGACCCTTCTTCAGACTCTTGGACCTCCTGTACAAGTGTGTACCTCTTGCCTCCTGACGGGAGAGGGGAGAAGAGGGAGTGAGCGGGGATCGGATCGCTTACCTGACATGAATCCACACCGCCTGCCACTTTACCAGCACACAGCATCCTGCCAGTGACCAGGCTACCATACAGTTTCCAGCACAGGTCATCCCTGATGACTTCAACCTCGGCCTTCTGTAGCATGTAAGCCAAATAACCTGCGAAGGGCAAAACAGTGTACTAAGTTGTACTTGTCCAATGTGAAACAAATATACTCACTGATATCCTTCTCCGGCATGTTTACAATTTGTTGGACAGACAGCAAATCACACACCGGCATTTAACAAAATATGTATATTTGTGAAAATTATTCTTCAAATATTACATTTCCACGGGAGGTCCTGATTTTTAATAGGTAAACATGAGTGCTGGAGAAACTCAGCGGGTGAATCTGAATCTGAATCTGAATCTGAATCTGAACATCTGTGGAGCGAAGGAAATAGGCAATGTTTCGGGCCGAAACCCTTCAAGGGTTAAGTGAACACACTTCTTGGCAGCTGCATACAATGGTGTCTGTCTTGCGCTTCTTGTGCGTGGAGATTGGTGGAAAAGATCTTTCCTTGACCCCAGGGAAAGATTAATTACCCCTTAAACAATTGTGCACAAATCACACGCTATCTCCTACATTACGGGTGTCAGGGGTAATGGGTGGGGGGGTGGGGAGGCAGGAGAATGGGGTTGAGAGGGAAAGAGAGATCAGCCCTGATTGAATGGCGGAGTAGACTTGAAGGTCCAAATAGCCTCATTCTGCTCCTATGTTATTCATCTATTAGTGAGAAAAAGGTTATTTGACTCAAAGCACCATGCCATCTCTTTCACACCGCTGCAACTCATTATCACACAAGAATTGAGCCGCACATATTCCCGCACTAGCTATTGCCGACGGTGTATACATTCCCCCACAGAGCTGGTGCCAGTGTAAAGTTTCCGTAAGCTGAGCCAGCTCGGTGTGGAATGAGCTTCCAATGGAAGTGGTGGCGGCAGGTTCGTTGGTATCATTTAAAAATAAATTGGATAGGCATATGGATGAGAAGGGAATGGAGGGTTATGGTATGAGTGCAGGCAGGTGGGACTAAGGGAAAAACGTTGTTCGGCGCGGATTTGTAGGGCCGAGATGGCCTGTTTCCGTGCTGTAATTGTTATATGGTTATATGGTTACATACAGTTTGTTTAAGAAGAAACTGCAGATGTTGGAAAATCAAAGGTAGGCAAAAATGCTGGAGAAACTCAGCGGGTGCAGCAGCATCTATGGAGCGAAGGAAATAGGCAACGTTTCGGGCCGAAACCCTTAGGGTTTCGGCCCGAAACGTTGCCTATTTCCTTGGTTTCGGCCCGATCACAGTGAGGAGGTGCCTGGTGAACTCACCGTGGTGGATGTTAATTTGTGTTTATTGTGTGCTTTTGTCATTTTTACTATATGTAGGACCGCAAGGCAACAAAATTTCCTTCGCTCCACAGATGCTGCTGCACCCGCTGAGTTTCTCCAGCGTCTTTTTTTTTTTGGAATGAATTCCATGTACAAATTCTTATTTTAAATTTAATAGTAAAAAAGAAAGCAAGAAAAGCCAGAAACAGAGAGAAAGAGAATATCATATAAAGCGGTGATATTGTTAATTCGTGAAATAGGAGAAAAAGAAAGGACCCAGGGAGCTGTATAGCCCGAAAGAGAAAATAAGAAAAACGAATAAAGAAGAAGAAAAAAAGAGGAATTGAAAGAGATATACATACTTCGTATCTTAACCCACCCCTCGCCCGGTTCTGAAACAGTTAATTTCTACGGTTATGTTGCACCATATGCTTGTAATAAGTCGATAAAGGGAGGCCAAATCTTTAAGAATTGGCAAATCTCTCCAGCACTTTTGTCTACCTTCGATTTTCCAGCAACTGCAGTTCCTTCTTAAACACTGATTTTTAATATATTGGTCCACAGGTTGTGATCAATATTGGCAAAGCCAGCATTTACTATCCACCTCTAAATGTAGCTACATTAACATGTTTTTTTTTCAACTTTAGAGATATAGTGTGGAAACAGGCCCTTCGGCCCACCATGCTAACCAATGACCATCCTACACACACCAGGGACAATTGCCAATTTACTGAAGCCATTTAACTTACAAACCTGCACGTCTTCGGAGTGAGGGAGGAAACCGGAGCACCCGGAGAAAACCCACGCAGGTCACGGGGAGAACGTACAAACTCCGTACAGACAGCACCCGTACTCGGGATCGAACCCGGATCACTGTGGCTGTGAGGCAGTAAGCTCACTGTGCCATCCTCAAGTTCTCAGCTTCTCAGTCTTTGCATAGACGATTGAGGGGGGATCTTATAGAAACTTACAAAATTCTTAAGGGGTTGGACAGGCTAGATGCAGGAAGATTGCTCCCGATGTTGGGGAAGTCCAGAACAAGGGGTCACAGTTTAAGGATAAGGGGGGGAAGTCTTTTAGGACCGAGATGAGAAAAACATTTTTCACACAGAGAGTGGTGAATCTGTGGAATTCTCTGCCACAGAAGGCGGTTGAGGCCACAGTTCATTGGCTATATTTAAGAGGGAGTTAGATGTGGCCCTTGTGGATAAAGGGATCAGGGGGTATGGAGAGAAGGCAGGTACCGAGTTGGATGATCAGCCATGATCACATTGAATGGCGGTGCAGGCTCGGAGGGCCAAATGGCCTCTACACCTGCACCTATTTTCTATGTTTTTTTCTGTCTTTCTGTGACTCCCACTTTTCCCATCGTTCTCTTTCCCTTTACCATTTTTATGATTCTTTTCACTCTGCCCTTCTCTACATGTTTGATCTGTGTTGGATCTTGCCGTTCCCCAGTTTTGCTGCCTGCCTCTTGCAGGCACTTGTCTCTGCCTTGCCTTAAAGATTTGCACCATCCTCCTCATTTGAACCCTGTGACTCCCTCTACAGGCTATTTTATTTATAGCATACGCCAGCATTTTGAGTCTATCTTCGTTACCTCAGGCCTTCAACCTTCAAGGTGCCTTCGGACCCTTCCGGAAACTCAGCGGGTGAGGCAGCATCTATGGAGCGAAGGAATAGGTGACGTTTCGGGTCGAGACCCGGAAGGGTCTCGACCCGAAACGTCGCCTATTCCTTCGCTCCATAGATGCTGCCTCACCCTTAAGGGTTTCGACCCGAAACGTCGCCTATTCCTTCGCTCCATAGATGCTGCCTCACCCTTAAGGGTTTCGACCCGAAACGTCGCCTATTCCTTCGCTCCATAGACGCTGCCTCACCCGCTGAGTTTCTCCAGCATTTTTATCTACCTTCGATTTTTCCAGCATCTGCAGTTTTCCTTCTTAAACAAGCTTGAGTGGATCGGTGATCCTTATCTCAGCTCCATCTCCCATCTCCCACTCCCACCCTCCACAGTCTGAAATAAACCTCATCTCAAATTAAATCAGCATTAGGCGACATATCAGGTCGAGATCAGGTCAATGATCATATTGAATGGCGGTGCAGGCTCGAAGGGCCGAATGGCCTACTCCTGCATCTATTTTCTATGTTTCTATGACCCTTCTTCAGACTTGTAAGAGTCAGGGTAAAGGGAAACAAGAGATATATACGGTGAGTTTAAGAAGGAACTGCAGATGCTGGAAAATCGAAGGTACACAAAAGTGCTGGAGAAACTCAGCGGGTGCAGCAGCATCTATGGACCGAAGGAAATAGGCAACGTTTCGGGCCGAAGACCTACGGTGATATAGGGAGATATAGAACAAATGAATGAACGGATATGCTAAAAAAGTAACGATGATTAAATAAACGGTCCATTTGTGGCTGTGGGCTGGTTACATGGCCCCAATCCCAATATTACACTATAGATAATAGACAATAGGTGCAGGAGTAGGCCATTCGGCCCTTCGAGCCTGCACCGCCATTCAATGTGATCATGGCTGATCATCCCTAATCAGTACCCCGTTCCTGCCTTATCCCCATATCCCCTGACTCTGCTATCTTCAAGAGCCCTATCTAACTCTCTCTTGAAAGTATCCAGAGAACCAGCCTCTGAGGCAGAGAATTCCTCAGACTCACAACTCTCTGTGTGAAAACGTGTTTCCTCGTCTCCGTTCTAAATGGCTTACTCCTTATTCTTAAACTGTGGCCCCAGGTTCTGGACTCCCCCAACAACCAGGAACATGTTTCCTGCCTCTAGCGCGTCCGAACCCTTAATAATCTTAGTTAGACAAAATTGCTGGAGAAACTCAGCGGGTGCGGCAGCATCTATGGAGCGAAGGAAATAGGCAACGTTTCGGGACGAAACCCGGAAGGAAATAGGCAACGTTTCGGGACGAAACCCGGAAGGAAATAGGCAACGTTTCGGGAAGAAACCCGGAAGGAAATAGGCAACGTTTCGGGACGAAACCCGGAAGGAAATAGGCAACGTTTCGGGACGAAACCCGGAAGGAAATAGGCAACGTTTCGGGCCGAAACCCTTCCGGGTTTCGGCCCGAAACGTTGCCTATTTCCTTCGCTCCATAGATGCTGCTGCACCCGCTGAGTTTCTCCAGCAATTTTGTCTACCTTCGATTCTCCAGCATCTGCAGTTCCTCCTTGAACCCTTAATAATCTTGTATGTTTCAATAATACTATAACGCTTGGCTGTACAGAAGCTCAGATAAAGTGATGCCTACCCCCTTCTGATGTAGTGCCCCAGCCTGTAATAAAACATTTCATTGCCTCTGACAACATGTGGGAGAGTGAAGGTAGGCAGGCAGGCTGAATGATGCTAGACAGGGTTACAGGCTGAGTCAGTTCCATTAGGGCAATGTCATTATCCAAGCTGTAGACGTTGAATTGTGGATGGATGACGATTCTCTTGAAGGTGACTCTGGTGCCATTCCATCCCGTTCGATACACTGTTCCCAGGAAGCCGAGCCAATAATCCGGATCGTTCGCACTGCAAAAGGAAAAATTGGGTCAAACATTTTGCTTGTTATTTGAAAACCCCACTTGAAAGCCCCAAGACACGGGAGCAGAATTAGGCCATTCGGCCCGTCGAGTCTACTCCACCACTCAATCATGGCTGATCTACCTTCCCCTCTCAGCCCCATTCTCCTGCCTTCTCCCCATAACCTTTGATGCCCATTCTAATCAAGTACCTGACAATCTCTGCTTTAAAAACAGCCTATGATTTTTGCCTCCACAGCCCTCTGTGGCAATGAATTCCACAGATTCACCACCCTCTGTGTATTCCACTCCCATTCTATTTATTTAACCTGTTCAGTGCCACGCCCAAGTAGACATGGCCAATCGTGTAAAAAAACAGTGAACATGTTAATTGTTCTTATGTCTCACAGTTAATTTTACCCCCGCCCCCTCTCTTTATAACAAGTGCGCTTGCAGCCATGGTGGGTATGCCCATTGTTACTGAGCTTGTTCTTACAGATATTTCTTTACAGAAGTTCTTTAGTCAGAGGGTGGTGAATCTGCAAAGGTGAACCCCTGACACCTGTACTAATCAAGAATCTATATAACCATATAACAATTACAGCACGGAAACAGGCCATCTCGGCCCTTCTAGTCCATGCCGAACACTTATTCTCCCCTAGTCCCATCTACCTACACTCAGACCATAACCCTCCATTCCTTTCCCGTCCATATACCTATCCAATTTATTTTTAAATGATAAAATCGAACCTGCCTCCACCACTTCCACTGGAAGCTCATTCCACACAGCTACCACTCTCTGAGTAAAGAAGTTCCCCCTCATGTTACCCCTAAACTTCTGTTCCTTAATTCTCAAGTCATGTCCTCTCTGCGTTAAAAATACCCACTAACTTAGCCTCCGCAGCTTTCTGTGGCAATGAGTTCCACAGATTCACCACCCTCTGACTAAAATAAATTGTTCCTCATAACATGCATATATATTGGCATGGGCCTGGTATCTGTCAGAGACTTGTTATTACATACTGTAGAACGCAGTGGGCGGCAGTGGCCACCCATGTGGGGGAGATCAGCGTCCCTCCACACACGTGCCCTTTCCACGTTACATGGAGACTCGTCTGCCAGGGGAACTCTCCAAGGGCACTGCCTTCTCCACCCACAATCTTCGTGCCCACCGTTAGGGATGTATCTCCACAATCTACAAACAAAAGTCGGCTCAGTTACAAGGTTCATGGCAGCATAAAATGTAGATGTAGCGTTAAAGACAGCTCGAATAAATTAATAAAGATCTCCAAAACCAGATTGTGGTGCTTTGACATTTCTTTCTTTCTTTCTTTCATTCATTCATTCACTTCGTGTGATAATTGCAAGCAGGAATGTATGGCTCGTGCTGTGTTAAGTTCTGATATGCTCACTGTCGATGGCAAGTGTAGCAAAATGTGAAGCCATACATTTTGGTAATAAGAATAAAGGCGTAGATTATTTTCTAAATAGAGAGAGAATCCAGATACCGGACGTGCAAAGGGACTTGGGAGTGCTGGTGTAGGACTCCCATAAAATTAATTCGCAAGTCGAATCGGTAGGAAGGAAACTTCAATGCTAGCATTTACATCAAGGACTGGAATACAAAAACAGGGATGTGATGCTGAGGCTCTATAAAGCGATGGTCAGGCTGCATTTAGAGTACTGTGAGCCCCATACCTGAGGAAGGATGTGCTGGCTCTAGAGAGGGTCCAGAGGAGGTTTACAAGAATGATTCCAGGAATCAGTGGGTTAGCATATGTTAAGCGCTTGACAGCACTGGGCCTGTTCTCGCTGGAGTTCAGAAGGTTGAGGGGGGATCACTTTGGGACTTAAGCATTGATATAGTGGATGTGGAGAGGATGTTTCCACTGGTGGGAGAGTCCAGGATCAGAGGTCACAGCTTCAGAATTAAAGGGCGCTCTTTTAGAAAGGAGGTGAGGAGGAACTTCTTTAGTCAGAGGGTAGTTAATCTGTGGAACTCATTGCCACAGAGGGCTGTGGAGGCCAAGTCAGTGGATATTTTTAAGGCAGAGATAGACAAATTCTTGATTAGAACGGGTGTCAAGGGTTATGGGGAGAAAGGGAAATGGGGTTAGGAGGCCATGATTGAATGATGGAGTAGACGTGATGGGCCGAATGGCCTAATTCTACTCCTATAACGTAAACTTGTGAACCTTGTTACTGCAAACTATAGACCCACTACAGTTTATTCAGTAATTCATAGGCGGTCACTCGAAACGTGTATGACTGTCCTCTCATGGAGGACACCTGTGCGTGACTTTGTTTAACGTGGGGAGACTGGTGCACAGACAGCCACCCCACGGTCCTTGACAGATCTGGGTCAGGATCCAGTGGCATGGAGTCCAAGACGACCAGAGACCCTTTTCTGCCGCAGCCTTCATCCGCCTTCCCAGCCGTTGTGACGCTCCACTAAGGTCAGCCATCGTCCTGCGCCTGTTCCACCGTTGAGGTCTTGGTTGGATGGCTCTTTGTCAGAGACCTCCCCCTCGACCTTACCGCCATGGGTGGCCCTACCAGGAGCATCGATAGCTCCAGACGGCATCGCTCTCAGGATCTCAGGACCACACAAGCTTCTCCACCACGACAAGGTGACAATCCACGGGGAAGGGGCAGACGTTTGATCTGATTCTACAATCCCTGGCGTAGTGGATGGGATGAGGTGAGTGTACTCACCGCAGTTGAACTCGTCAGAGCCTGAAGCACAGTCGATGATGCCATCACACTCTGCATTGTATTTATTGATGCAGCTACTGTTGGAACACTGGAATGTGGTGGGTGTACAGTGAACCTCTGAAACACAAAGTAATAGTTTTAGTTCACTGTTTTTAATACATGCGAGGGGTAGATCGGGTAGATCCTCAGTGCGTAGATGCTGCTTTAAACCGAAGATAGACGCACAAAACTGGAGTAACTCAGCGGGACAGGCAGCATCTCTGGAGAGAAGGAATGGGTGACATTTCGGGGCGAGAAGAAGGGTCTTGACCCCAAACGTCACCCATTCCTTCTCTCCAGAGATGCTACCTGTCCCGCTGAGTTACTCCAACTTTTTGCGTGAATCTTCGGGTAGATGCACAGAGTCTCTTGCTCAGAGTAGGGGAATCGAGGACCAGAGGACATGGGTTTTAATGTGAAGGGGAAAAGATTTAATAGGAATCGGAGGGGTAACTTTTTTCACATAGAGGGTGACGGATGTATGGAAGAGCTGCCAGAGGAGGTAGTTGAGGCAGGGACTATCGCAACATTTAAGAAACTATTAGACAGGTACATGGATAGGACAGGTTTATAAGCATATGGACCAAACGCAGGCAGGAAGGACTTGTGTAGCTGGGACATGTTAGCCGATATGGCCAAGTTGGGCCGAAGGACCTGTTTCCACGCTGTATCTTTCTATAACTCTAATACAATCCCTACAATCCCTACAAAACGTGGGGGAAGGGTTGTTGAAGGAAAGTTACTGCAGACTGATCATTCTTTGTGTGCTTGCTTTATTCTTCCCCTCCGTACCTGAAGGCATTTTCTGTCACTGGTGTATATCTATGGTGCAGGCTATATTGATGATCCAGCCCCACACACAACACTGCTGTTTCACACACGGGTTTGTGGCGACTATACCAGCTGAGAACCGTGAGAACTTAGCAAACACTTTAGAAACATATAAAATAGGCGCAGGAGTAGGCCATTCGGCCCTTCGAGCCAGCAACGCCATTCAATATGATCACGGTTGATCAATATGACAGAGACATCATCAGGGAGAAAATGGAAACTGAGAGGACATGGAGTGAGAGGATGATGGAGTGGGGTCAGATCCACCCACAGAGCAGTGGCACAGCGGTAGAGTTGCTGCCTCACAGCGCCAGAGACTCGGGTTCGATCCTGACTACGGGCGCTGTCTGTACGGAGTTTGTACGTTCTCCCCATGACCGGCGTGGGTTTTCTCCGGGTGCTCCGGTTTCCTCCCACATGCAGGTTTGTAGGTTAATTAGCTTCTGTAAATTGTCCCCCGTGTGTAGTTTGGACTGGTGTATGGTCGGCATGGACTCGATGGGCCGAAGGGCCTGTTTCCACGCTGCGTCTCTAAACAGCGCAGGGGAAGGGGTAGTAAGACGAGGAGTGGGAACACAAGCAGAAGAGCTTTGCGAATCCTGGGATATTTCAAGAACCCTGCTTTCAAGAGAGAGCTAGATAGGGCTCTTAAAGATAGCGGAGTCAGGGGATATGGGGAGAAGGCAGGAACGGGGTACTGATTGGGGATGATCACCCATGATCATATTGATTGGTGGCACTGGCTCGAAGGACCGAATGGCCTACTCCTACACCTATTGCCTATTGACATTGGTGTGGGATAGTTAAGGAATCTTGTATTTGTTGGTGAGTCAACAGAAGAGGGCAGAGACGGAGGGATCAAAGTGTCCTCGGGGAATGTCCCACACAAAACTGAAAGCAACCTATGAAGAATATAAGAGTCTGAATAAGGGTCTCGACCCGAAACGTCACCTTTTCCTTCTCCCCATAGATGCTGCATCACCCGCTGAGTTTCTCCAGCATTTTTGTCTACCTATGAGCATCGGGTGTCGGGTTATGGGGAGAAGGCAGGAAAATTCCTCCTTTGAGAGGAAAAATAGATCAGCCATGATTAAATGGCAGAGTAGACTTGATGGGCCGAATGGCCTAATTCTGCTCCGATAAACTATGAACATGAAGTTCCCCAGGGTGTTGTTACTGAGCCCATGGAGGGGGAATTAAGACAATTCAATTTGGAATTGTGCAATCTAGTGCATACGTGTATTAATATGTTTAGAACTCAACCTTTCTGGAAGTCTACTCGGATAAGTTAAGACAATTTCATCTAACTTTTCTCCAAATGTTTTTTAAGTCAATAGAGTCATAAGGTCATACAACGTGGTAACCTTTGGTCCAATAGACAATAGGTGCAGGAGTAGGCCATTCGGCCCTTCGAGCCAGCACCGCCATTCAATGTGATCATGGCTGATCATCCCCAATCAGTATCCCGTTCCTGCCTTCTCCCCATATCCCCTGACTCCACCATCTTTAAGAACCCTATCTAGCTCTCTCTTGAAAGTATCCAGAGAACCGGCCTCCACCGCCCTCTGAGGCAGAGAATTCCACAGATTCACAACTCCCTGTGAGAAAAAGTGTTTCCTCGTCTCCGTTTTAAATGGGTTACTCCTTAGTCTTAATTTGCTCATGCCATCCAACATGCCCCATCTACACTAGTCCCATCTGCCTTCATTTGGCCCATATCCCTCGAAACTTGTCCTATCCATGTACCTGTCGAAATGTCTTTTAAACATTGTGAGCATATCTGCCTGAACTACCTCCTCCGGCAGCCTGTTCCATCCACCTGCCACCCTTTGCATAAAAAAAGTTGCCCCCCGGGTTCCTATTAAATCTTTCCCCGTTGAAATACAGCCTAGTCAACCATGGCAGTGAACATACCCTGGTGAGTTTTTTTTTCCAAAACAGAAAGATCTCGATACAAGCACAGGAATGCTTCAGGCAATTAAATTGACCTATTAAATTGTCCAATATTAACTTCAGGACAGCTGCCAACAGCCCCGGTTACAGTCAGTAACTCAGGCACATTCCACCTAGTTTATGGAGTGCCTGCCCCAAACAACCTCAGTGTACAGTCCACATCACTGTAGTTTCAATGGTTCTTTATTGTCATCTATGCACAGTGTGGTGAAGTTATTCTGCACAACTCCATATGCACAAAATAGGGAAAATACCCCAGAAAACATAAACAGTCCAAAGTCCAGCCCAGGTGTTGGAAGTTCTGGAGTGCCCCCGATCCAGGTATGCCCAGGTAAGCCCGAACCGACGTCCCTCTCCTCACCCGACCACGTCTGTCCTGGGGAGTGCCTCCTGCAGCTGGCCTTAAAGGCGCTGAAGGCAACACCTCGGTCTCCAACGGACCCACTCCTCTCATCCGTATCACTGCCTCATGCAAGAATGCACCTGCACCTATTCTTGCTATTGAGGGAGTGCAGCGTAGGTTTACAAGGTTAATTCCCGGGATGGCGGGACTGTCATATGCTGAGAGAATGGAGCAGCTGGGCTTGTACACTCTGGAGTTTAGAAGGATGAGAGGGTATCTCATTGAAACATATAAGATTGTTAAGGGCTTGGACACACTAGAGGCAGGAAACATGTTCCCGATGTTGGGGGAGTCCAGAACCTGGGGCCACAGTTTAAGAATAAGGAGTAAGCCATTTAGAACGGAGATGAGGAAACACTTTTTCTCACAGAGAGTGGTGAGTCTGGGGAATTCCCTGCCTCAGAGGGCGGTGGAGGCAAGTTCTCTGGATGCTTTCAAGAGAGAGCTAGATAGGGCTCTTAAAAATAGCGGAGTCAGGGGATCTGGGGAGAAGGCAGGAACGGGGTACTGATTGGGGATGATCAGCCATGATCACATTGAATGGCGGTGCTGGCTCGAAGGGCCGAATGGCCTACTCCTGCACCTATTGTCTAATGTCTATAATGCCAAATACAATTTTCGGAGGGTGGGCGATCGCACGTGCTTATACAGAGATCTATCACGGTGGCGCAGCGGTAAAGTTGTTGCCTCGCAGCGCCACGCCAGAGACTCGCGTTAAATCCTGACCACCGGGTGCTGCCTGTACGGAGTTTGCACGCTCTCCCTGTGGCCACGTGGGTTTTCTCCGGGTGCTCCGGTTTCCTCCCACGCTCCAAAGACGTACAGGTTTGCAGGTTAATTGGCTTCTGTAAAAATAGTAAATTGTCCCTGGTGTGTGTGCGTGTGTGTGTAGGATGATGCTAGTGTACGGGGTGATCGCTGGTCGCTGCAGAATCGGTGGGCCGAAGGGACTTTTTTCCGCGCTATATCTCTAAAGTAAAGTAGAGTCCAAACCAGGCGTCAAGGTGAGAACGTACCTGCCGGTAGATGGTCGTTCACCGTGGGTTTTACTACAGAAGTGGTCTGTTCAATGTTGGTCGGGGTGGAAGATGAGATGACACTGGGCTGCGTTATTGACTGCAGGGCCCAGTCTCTGATCGTGGTCACCCTTGTGTAGATGCCAGGTTTGTCTGGTCGAGCACAACCTTCACCCCAGCTCACGATGCCAGCCAGGAACCACTTGCCTGGTGACTCCTCACAAGCCAGGGGTCCACCTGAATCACCCTGCAGAGAGCAGACACACATCCGGAGTTATTAACTATCTGAAAATACAACTTATTGAAACATATAAGAGTGGTGAATCTGTGGAATTCTCTGCCACAGAAGGTAGTTGAGGCCAGTTCATTGGCTATATTTAAGAGGGAGTTAGATGTGGCCCTTGTGGCTAAAGGGATCAGGGGGTATGGAGAGAAGGCAGGTACAGGATACTGAGTTGGATGATCAGCCATGATCATATTGAATGGCGGTGCAGGCTCGAAGGGCCGAATGGCCTACACCTGTACCTATTGTCTATGTTACTATGTTTCTAAGATTGTTAAGGGTTTGGACACGCTGGAGGCAGGAAACATGTTCCCGATGTTGGGGGAGTCTAGAACCAGGGGCCACACTTTAAGAATAAGGGGTGAGCCATTTAGAACGGAGATGAGGAAAAACTTTTTCACAGAGAGTTGTGAGTCTGGCCATGATCACAGTGAATGGCGGCGCTGGCACGAAGGGCCGAATGGTCTACTCCTGCACCCATTGTCTATTGTCTATTGTAAGCAACTACCATTCAGAAAGCACTTACTTGACAGGAATCCACTTGGCCAGCAGCGAAACCAGCGCAGATCATCTGCGGGGTTATGGCGTCGTTGTAGAGCTTGGAGCATTCCTCCTTATTCAATATTGGAACACTGGCTTCCTGGAGATTGATGGGTAAAGTAGCTGTGCCAGGGACAGAAGAAGAATGGAAATCGTCAGATGTGAGGAGTTGTGAGTTTAAATAACCACAGTATTCGTCAGTGGACAAATCGGGAGTGGACGGAGTGAGATGAGACGCCTTGGATTGCAGCACACAGTTCAATTGCAAACCTCTCTACAGCCTGCATCGTAAGCTGCATGTCGCTGTTGGGATATGACATCCTTTGAGTTGATCCTACGTTGAAGTTGGAGTAAGTCTCCGACTTGTGTACATGTGATATGAACTGTTTATGATTGGGTTCAGATGCTGACACTGCCCTACTTACTCCACTGTGGAACCCCCCCATAGAGGGCAGCGGTAGGTCCCAGTTCTGCTAGGACATTGCCACACTGAGATCTCGTACCAGACCAGCCCCGGTGCAGGATCTCAACCCATTCAGAGGCAGGAAACATGTTCCTGATGTTGGGGGAGGTCCAGAACCAGGGGCCACAGTTTAAGAATAAGGAGTAAGCCATTCAGAACGGAGACGAGGAAACACTTTTTCTCACAGAGAGTGGTGAGTCTGTGGAATTCTCTGCCTCAGAGGGCGGTGGAGGCGGGTTCTCTGGATGCTTTCAAGAGAGAGCTAGATAGGGCTTTTAAAAATAGCGGAGTCAGGGGATATGGGGAGAAGGCAGGAACGGGGTACTGATTGGGGATGATCAGCCGTGATCACATTGAATGGCGGTGCTGGCTCGAAGGGCCAAATGGCCTACTCCTGCACCCAATGTCTATTGTCATTTAGAATTTAGACTCCAGAGATGCAGCGTGGAAACAGGCCCCTTTGGCCCACCGAGTCTGCAACGACCAGCGACCTCCCAAGTACACTATCACTATCCGGCACAATTTACAAATTAGCCAAAGCCAATTAACCTACAAACCCGTACGTCTTTGGAGTGTCGGTGGAAAGCTTGGCGCCCGGAGAAAACCCACGCGGCCACAGGGAGAACGTACAAACTCCGTACGGACAGCACCCAAAGTTAGGATCCAACCTCGAATGAGGTAGATGGTGATACTTCAGATTTAGTGTTACTGAATGTTTAATAAGGAACTGCAGATGCTGGAAAATCGAAGGTAGACAAAATTGCTGGAGAAACTCAGCGGGTGAGTCAGCATCTATGGAGTGAAGGAAATAGGCAACGTTTCGGGACGAAACCCGGAAGGAAATAGGCAACGTTTCGGGCCGAAACCCGGAAGGGTTTCGGCCTGAAACGTTGCCTATTACCTTCGCTCCATAGATGCTGCTGCACCCGCTGAGTTTCTCCAGCATTTTTGTCTACCTTCGATTTTTCAGCATCTGCAGTTCCTCCTTAAACACTTACATAATAAACTCTCTTGACTTGACTTGACTTGACCTCGTGACGACCATGCTGCGAGTATGGATCAAGGGCAAACTAGGCAGAGGTCGTGAATTAGGTCGTGAAAGTGGGACAGGCCCTTTAAACAGAAAGGAACACTCGTGAAAGCAAATTAATCTCACACCATTGGTCTCACTCAGAGATCCCCATCCGGTGATGGCGCAGTTCTTCCCGACACGGAAGATGTGCGAGGAAGATGGTAGACACAGGGGCTGGATATATTTGGAGAAGGCTACGGGGGAAGACAACTCCAGCAGAGCCACGTCAAAGTCAAGCATAACCGAGTTAAACGAGGGATGGACAACGATTCTCTTGACTTTCCTCCTCACTCCCGTGGCACGTTGGTCATCTCTGTAGATGGTTCCCGCAACTACCTCCCAACTCTGTGGTGATGCAAACCTGCAGAAAAGTAACATCGGAAAAGGTTATTCAAGTCTTTGAGTGAACGGGTTCAGTTTTTCTTAGCCCTCAACATAACATCACCTCGCCATCTTCCAGTCCCGCCTCAAGACCCATCTCTTCACCTCTGCCTATCCTTAGCCCCACGTCCCCGTCCCTTTTCATCTGTGCATTAATTGCCTCATACTGTGTTTTGTATTGAATTCTGTCTTTACTTTGTGTACTAGTCATGTCTCTACTATTTATTTCATTCCCCTTACATGTTTTTCCTCTACATGCTCAATTTTTGTAAGGTGTCCTTGAGACTCTTGAAAGGCGCCCATAAATAAAATGTATTATTATTATTATTAACATAGGTTGTTTAACGGTACACAAAAATGCTGGAGAAACTCAGCGGGTGCAGCAGCATCTATGGAGCGAAGGAAATAGGCGACGTTTCGGGCCGAAACTCTTCTTCAGGCTGATGGGGGGTGAAGGAAGGAAAAAGTGAGGAGGAGGAGCCCGAGGGCGGGGGGATGGGAGGAGACAGCTCGAGGGTTAAGGAAGGGGAGGAGACAGCGAGGGCTAGCAAAATTGGGAGAATTCAATGTTCATGCCATCCGGACGCAAGCAACCCAGGCGGAATATGATAGTCACTGATGTCTTCCCCGTGGATTGTCACCTTGTCGTGGTGGAGAAGCTTGTGTGGACCTGAGATCCTGAGATCCTGAGAGCGATGCCGTCTGGAGCGATGCTCCTGGAAGGGCCACCCATGGCTGTAAGGTCGAGGGGGAGGTCTCTGACAAAGAGCGATCCAACCAAGACCTCAACGGTGGAACAGGCGGAGGACGATGGCTGACCTTAGTGGAGCGTCACAACGGCTGGGAAGGCGGATGAAGGCTGCAGCAGAAAAGGGTCTCTGGTCATCTTGGACTCCACGCCACTGGATCCTGACCCAGATCTGTCAAGGACCGTGTTGGTGGATGTCTGTGCACCAGTCTCCCCACGTTAAACAAAGTCACGCACAGGCGTCCTCCATGAGAGGACAGTCATACTCGTTTCGAGGGACCACCGATGATGATGATGAGTCACTGATGTACAATTCCCAGAAGGAATTAGGCCATTCGGCCCATCGTGCCAACTCCACCATCCAATGATGGCTGATCTATCTTTCGCTCTCAATCCCAGTCTCCTGCCTTCTCCCCGTAACCCCTGACACCCGTACTAATCAAGAATCTCTCTATCTCTGCCTTAATAAATGCCCAATGACGTGGCCTCCACAGCCTTCGGTGGCAATGAATTCCACAGATTCACCGCCCTCTGACTAAAGAAATTCTTCTTCATCCCCTTCCTAGAGGAACGTCCTTTAATTCTGAGGCTGTGACCTGTGGTCCTAGACTTTCCCACTAGTGGTCCCCTCTGCCTCATCCTACGAAACTCCAGCGAGTGGAGGCCCAGTGCCATCAAACGTTAACCCACTCGTTCCTGGGGATCGTTCTGGGGACCCTCCACCGGAACCTCTCCTGCTCCAGCGTATCCTTCCTCAGATACGGTGCCCAAAATAGTTCTTACCTTGAGAAGCAATGAGCGGCTGATATCAGCCAGGTATCTGTCAAGACTGAAGCCCCACATTCGTGGCCAATGTCGATTACATGCAGGCTGACTTGCCAGGGCCACTCTCCTACATTGGCTTCTGTGCCTCCCACTATCCTGTTGGTTATCTGGGGAGTGCCACAGCCTGTGGTAGAGAACACACAAGATGCCCGCAGTCAAACATCTGAGCTGCCCAGTGTCGTTTAGTGTAGAGATACAGTGCGGGAAGAGGCCCTTCTGCCCACCGAGCCCACGCCGACCAGCGATCCCCGCACACTAACACTATCCTACACACACACACACACACACACACACACACAAGGAACAATTAACAATTTTACCAAAGCCTATTGACCTTTTTCCTGCATCTTAAGGGGTTGGACAGGCTAGATGCAGGAAGATTGTTCCCGATGTTGGGGAAGTCCAGAACAAGGGGTCACAGTTTAAGGATAAGGGGGAAGTCTTTTAGGACCGAGATGAGGAACACATTTTTCACACAGAGAGTGGTGAATCTGTGGAATTCTCTGCCACAGAAGGTAGTTGAGGCCAGTTCATTGACTATATTTAAGAGGGAGTTAGATGTGGCCCTTGTGGCTAAAGGGATCAGGGGGTATGGAGAGAAGGCAGGCACAGGATACTGAGTTGGATGATCAGCCATGATCATATTGAATGGCGGTGCAGGCTAGAAGGGCCGAATGGCCTACTCCTGCACCTATTTTCTATGTTTCTATGTATCTAGCCTGTCCGATCCCTTAAGAATGTTATGTGCTTTTATAAGGTCCCATCTCATCCTTATAAATTCCAATGAATATAAGCCCAGTCGATCCATTCTTTCATCATATGTCAGTCCCGCCATCCCGGGAATTAACCTGGTGAACCTATGCTGCACTCCCTCAATAGCGAGAATGTCCTTCCTCAAACGAGGAGATCTAGACTGCATGCAATACTCCACAGTGACCAGGGAATATGTTGCTGAAGTGGGAGGTAGGCCAATTTGAGCATTAACATCTCTCCCTCGGCAAGGCCACCACCATTGACCAGTCTCACCCCCGGTCACTCCCTCTTCTCCCCTCTCCCCATCAGGCAAGAGGCACAGAAGTCTGCATCGGCCTCAGTGTTACTGTGCAGTAAGATATTCTCTTTACCACACATACCACCCACGGATTGGCCCGGCGTTGATCTAATCACCTGGATTGTGGATGTAACTAATCTTACACTGAGTAGAAACAAGGAAGTGCAGATGCTGGTTTATACAAAGAGAGATACAAAGTGCTGGAGTAACTCAGCGGGTCAGGCAGCGTCTCTGGAGTGTGAAGTCTCCCTGACTTCCAACATGAAACTTACTGCATTCCACCTCATCCGACTTGTCCAAGCAATCATTGATCTTGTCACACTCCGGGTTGGTCTTTGTAAGACATTGGCCATTGCCGCAGATGTAATCATCAGCTGAGCAGCTTGCTTTTATAATAAAGAGAGAAAAGTGCAAAATATTAACAACGTATGATAGTTTCAGTTTAGTTTATTGTCACGTGTACCGAGATACGGCGAAAAGCTTTTGTTGTGTGCTAACCAGTCAGCGGAAAGACAACACATGATTACAATCCAGCCATTTACAGTGTATAGATGGATACATGATAAGGGAATCATGTTTAGCGCAAGGTAAAGCCAGCAAAGTCTGATCAAGGATAGTCCAAGGGTCACCAAAGTAACTTACAGGTTTGTAAGTTAATTGACTTTGGTAAAATTGTAAATTGTCCCTAGTGTGTACAGGATGTTGCGAGTGTGCGGGGATCGCTGGCTGGCTCGGACTCGGTGGGCCGAAGGGCCTGTTTCCACGCTGCATCTCTGAACTAAACCTAAAACTAAAGGTGGGAGCAGGACAAAGCCTGGTGGACACTTATGTTGGTACAGGCCTTAAAAGTCTTTTTAGTCAAGCAGCAGAAGCTGGATGTGGAAATGAAAAGCAAAGTCATGAGAGAATAAAATAAGTGCACACAACTGAAAAAAATAAATGTATACCCGGCTACACACATCAGTGGTTACTGACAGTGAACTCCAAGTGGCAATGTTCCCTGAGGACATCTTGCTAACTTCATAGAGATCTATACAAAACAATGCAGTGTTTAAAATCAGACAATAATAGTGTCTGTGAAGTGTCTTATGCTCAGCCAAATACATCAAAGACTATAGGACTGTGTGTTGCCGCACAATACCTGTCCAAGAGTGTGCTTGATTGATTCATTAATGTCGCACTAACATGTCACTTCATACCGACTTCATGGGCATTAATACAGCCCATCAAGTCTACTCCGCCATTCAATCATGGCTGGTCTGTTTTCCCCTCCCAACCCTACCCTCTCTGTAACTTTTGACACCCTAACTAATGAAGAACCTGTCGCTACACAATGATCTTAATTAATTAATTGATGATTAAATAAAATGTGAATGCCCAATGACGGCCTCCACAGCCGTCTGTGGCAATGAGTTCTACACTGGCACAAAACTTTTGGCAAATTAAATCCCTAATTTTCTGTAAATGGCTGAAGGATCAGATATTATTTTTAGAATCGAAGACAGACACAAAATGCCGGAGTAACTCAGCGGGACAGGCAGCGTCCCTGGAGGGAAGGAATGGGTGACGTTTCGGGTCGAGACCCTTCTTCAGACTAGTCAGGGGGAAAGGGAAATGGAGAGAAACTGTCAGTGATGCAGAGAGATATAGAACAAATGAATTAAAGATACGCAAAAAAAGTAATGATGATGAAGGAAACAGACTATTGTTTGCTGTTTGCTAGGTAAGAACAAGAAGCTGGTGCGACTTGGGTGGGGGAGGGATGGAGAGAGAGGGAGTGCAGGGGTTACTTGAAGTTAGAGAAATCAAAAATCATAGCACTCCAAGTTACTCTCAGAGGCTATACATACAATCTATGCCTCATAACATAGTGTTTACAAATTTTACCCCCCTTGATATCCTGCCATTTGTCTGAGGGGCATCTCCACCACTCCCTTCCCCCCATGTCCAGCAGCGGAAGGACCCTAGACTGTGGTCCTCCCCCACCGAGCCTTGGCGTTGGCTGCACCGAGCTTCAGTGCGTCCCTCAGCACGTACTCCTGCAGTCTGCAGCGGGCCAGTCGGCAACATTCCCCGACGGACATCTCGCTCCGCTGGGTGGTCAACAACGCTCGGGCCGACCAACGAGAGCCCTTCACCGAGTTGATGACCCACCAGCAGCACTCGATGTCAGTCTCTGAATGTGTGCCTGGGAACTGTCTGTGAATCACGGAGTCCTCTGTGACGGAGCTGCCCGGGATGAACAGTGACGGGGACCCTAGCATCATGATGCGGCTGGGCTTGTACACTCTGGAGTTTAGAAGGATGAGAGGGAATCTCATTGAAACATATAAGATTATTAAGGGTTTGGACACACTAGAGGCAGGAAACATGTTCCCGATGTTGGGGGAGTCCAGAACCAGGGGCCACAGTTTAAGAATAAGGGGTGAGCCATTTAGAACGGAGATGAGGAAACACTTTTTCACACAGAGAGTTGTGAGTGTGGAATTCTCTGCCTCAGAGGCCGGTTCTCTGGATACTTTCAAGAGAGAGGACTCTTAAAGATAGCGGAGTCAGCGGATATGGGGAGAAGGCAGGAATGGGGTACTGATTGGGGATGATCAGCCATGATCGCATTGAATGGTGGTGCTGGCTCAAAGGGCCGAATGGCCTCTACTCCTGCACCTATTGTCTATTGTCTATTGTCCAGAAATTGCATGTTGCGGCTATGGTGTGTTGCTGCGTGCGGTTTGCCTGCAGTGACTGCACCTGACGAGCGACAAAACAGTCTGTAACATCCGTGGAGATATATGAATGCAGATCCTTTCAGTCACGCTGAAAACTGCCAGACTTTGAGCAAAAACTGCATTTTGAGCTGTTTTAACAGAAAGAGACCATCAAATGTGTGATTTTGTGATAAACAAAAATATTCCACAAATAGGTAAAATTAATTTGCAAATCAGGTCCACTCGAGCACCTTGCTGAGTTTAATCATTACTGCCTGAAATACATGGAAAAATAAAAAGTAAAGGTTAAAAAGTAACCTTAAAATTGCAAAATACAAATGGTTAATAATTACCGCTCTGAATGCGGATATTTTTAACGGTCGGGGATTTTTGTTCCAATATTAACATAAACTTTCAGCGGGCATTGAAAGTTTAATCGCCAGGTTCAGCTAACTCATTGGCATCAGCGGCTGAAATTCTAGACTCATTGACAGGGGACATTATGAGAGAGGGAGAACTTAAGCACTAATTCTCCAGTCATCAAACATCATGGGCTGCGGTAGAGTTGCTGCCTTACAGCGCTTGCAACGCCGGAGACCCGGGTTCTATCCCGACTGTCTGTACGGAGTTTGTACAGACGTTCTGTGTGGGTTTTCTCCGAGATCTTCGGTTTCCTCCCACACTCTAAAGACGTGCAGATTTGTAGGTTAGCTGGCTTGGTATAAGTGTAAATTGTCCCTCGCGTGTGTCGGATAGTGTTAGTGTGTGGTGATCGCTGGTCCGTGCAGACTCGGTGGGCTGAAGGGCCTGTTTCCGCGCGGTGTATCTAAACTAAACTGAAATTATTGAAGTTATCCGTGACAGGGGGCAAAGCAATTTAATTTGCACAAAGAAAATAATTTGTACTTACAAGCTTTCATGGCCAAATGTTGTAGGGAGGGAACTTCTTTCTGAGCTCCACGTATTCCTGTATTAATGAGAAGAAAACGGATGGAGTGACTGCGTTGTTAGTGGGACCACAGTTACTGACACTCCGGATAAGCTGTCTGAAACATCACCTCTCCACCAAGAATCACAGGACACAGGTTTACGGTGAGGGGGACAAGATTTAATAGGAACTTAAGGGGTGGTAGGTGTATGGAATGAGCTGCCGGAGGAGGTAGTTGAGGCAGGGACTATCACACCATTTAAAAAAAAGTTTGGACAGGTACATGGATAGGACAGGTTTAGAGTCCTGTCTGAATCAGTCTGAAGAAGGGTCTCGACCCGTAAATCTTCTCTCCAGAGATGCTGCCCGTCCCGCTGAGTTACTCCACCATTTTGTGTCTATATTTAGCATCTGCAGTTCTTTCCTCCAGGTTTAGAGGGAGATGGGGGCAAACACAGCGAGTAGATGGGGGATAGACAAAAATGCTGGAGAAACTCAGCTGGTGAGGCAGCATCTATGGAGCGAAGGAATAGGTGACGTTTCGGGTCGAAACCCTTAAGGGTGGGGAAGCATCTATGGAGTGAAGGAATAGGTGACGTTTCGGGTCGAAACCCTTAAGGGTGAGGCAGCATCTATGGAGCGAAGGAATAGGTGACGTTTCGGGTCGAAACCCTTAAGGGTGAGGCAGCATCTATGGAGCGAAGGAATAGGTGACGTTTCGGGTCGAGACCCTTCCGGGTATTAACAGTTGACGATAAAAGCGCTCTTGAGTCTGAACGCCGATGATATCGTCACAGCCTTAAATTTATCGATGTTGTCTGTTTTTTTTTGTAGGAATCTCCTCTATCTCCTCTTTTGTAGAAATCTCCTTCTTCAGACTGAGTAGATGGGGGATGTTGGTCGGCGTGGGCAAGTTGGGCCAAAGGGCCTGTTTCCACACTGTATCAGTCTATGACTTTAAGACGTAAAAAAACATTTGGACAGGTACATGGATGGGAATGGTTTAGAAACATAGGAAATAGGTGCAGGAGTAGGCCATTCAGCCCTTCGAGCCTGCACCGCCATTCAATGTGATCATGGCTGATCATCCAACTTAGTATCCTGTACTTGCCTTCTCTCCATACCCCCTGATCCCTTTAGCCACAAGGGCCACATCTAACTCCCTCTTAAATATAGACAATGAACTGGCCTCAACTACCTTCTGTGGCAGAGAATTCCAGAGATTCACCACTCTCTGTGTGAAAAATGTTTTTCTCATCTCGGTCCTAAAAGACTTCCCCCCTATCCTTAAACTGTGACCCCTTGTTCTGGACTTCCTCAACATCGGGAACAATCTTCCTGCATCTAGCCTGTCCAACCCCTTAAGAATTTTGTAAGTTTCTATAAGAGCCCCCCTCAATCTTCTAAATTCTAGTGAGTACGAGCCGAGTCTATCCAGTCTTTCTTCATATCAAAGTCCTGCCATCCCAGGAATCAGTCTGGTGAACCTTCTCTGTACTCCCTCTATGGCAAGAATGTCTTTCCATAGAGGAAGGATATGGGCCAAAAGCTGGCAGGTGGGTCTGGTGTAGATGGGGCATGTTGGTCGGAGTGGGCATGTTGGGCCGAGAATGGGCAAGTGCTCTATGACTCTATGAGTCAGCCGTGAGAGTGCATCTTCTGGACAAGGGGGAAACCAGGCAACAATAGGGATGGACTTGGAGCATTAGAGCAGCTGGAAGGGGAGAGACTAGTTGATGTGACACTGATGAACTGAGTTCATGGTCATCTTGGTTTTGGTCAGACTCACCGAAATAAACTCCAAGGACGATGGCGACCACAACAAGACAAAGCAACAGCACACCCAGGAGCACTTTACAGTAACACGCATTCCTGAGATCTGTCTTGGGTCTAGTGACAGTGACTTTCTCCAACTCTTTGCCCAATTCCATGTTTGCACTGGTGATACCAGCAAAGCTTCTGTAAAAGAGAATGTCTTGTGTTAGTGGCAGCCCACAGTGGCAAGTGGAGCATTTTGTGTCGACCTCTGATTGCTCTCCAGAGATGCTGCCTGTCCCGCTGAGTTACTCCAGCATTTTGTGTCTACCTTCGATTTAAACCAGCATCTGCAGTTCTTTCCTACACAAGTGGATTGACACACCAGACACACCAGTCTTTACACTGACTGGTTAGCACGCCACAAAAGCTTTTCACTGTACCTCGGTCCACGTGACAATAAACTGAACTGAACAAATAACACATTGTTGCGTACGTTCAAATATTTTTTTTACAATTTGATAATGGCGATGTTCAATGGGACCAGGAAGATCGAAAAGTCTAAAAAGGCTGTTGAATAATTACTCAGGATGGTTTTAGCAGAAAGGGCAGTCATGGTGGCGCAGCGGTAGAGTTGCTGCCTTAAATGTGTGAATGTGTGTGAGTGATTGGTGGTGGTCGGAGGGGCCGTAGGTGCAGATTGGCAGCCACGCTTCCATCAGTCTGCCCCAGGGCAACTGTGGCTACAGAAGTAGCTTACCACCACCGAGTGTGATTGAGGAGTGAATGAATAATGCGATGTAAAGCGCCTTGAGTATTAGAAAGGTGCTATATAAATCCCATCCATTATTATTATTATTAAAGCAAAATGCAGCGCCAGAGACCCGGGTTCGATTCCGACTACGGGTGCTGTCTGTACGGAGTTTGTAAGTTCCCCCCGTGACCTGCGTGGGTTTTCTCCGAGAACTTCGGTTTCCTCCCGCACTCCAAAGATGTACAGGTTTGTAGGTTAATTGGCTTGGTATAAAATGTAAAATTGTCCAAGTTGGCGATATGCAGAGTACTGCCCTGCTGACTACAACATTCAGAAGGTTCAGAAGGTTCAGAAAGCCACATTTAAGACATTGTTGAGGCCACATTTAGAGTATTGTCTTCAGTTTTGGGCACCTGTGTTATAGGTAAGATGTTATCAAGCAGGAAGTGGTCCAGAGAATATTTACGAGGATGATGCCAGGAATTGTGATGGACTTGATTTTTACGCAAGAATTACTTAGGGGGGAAAGAAGAGAGGACTTCGAAGAGTCAGTCAGCAACAGGGAGATCAGAGCAGCTGGTGTGTCGGAAGGAACTGCAGATGCTGGTTTACACTGAAGATAGACACAAAATGCTGGAGTAACTCAGCGGGACAGGCAGCATCTCTGGAGAGAAGGACAAACTAGACTCGGTTTGTACTCACTAGAATTTAGAAGATTGAGGGGGGATCTTATAGAAACTTACAAAATTCTTAAGGGGTTGGACAGGCTAGATGCAGGAAGATTGTTCCCGATGTTGGGGAAGTCCAGAACAAGGGGTCACAGTTTAAGGATAAAGGGGAAATCTTTTAGGACCGAGATGAGGAAAACTTTTTTCACACAGAGAGTGGCGAATCTGTGGAATTCTCTCCCGCAGAAGGTAGTTGAGGCCAGTTCATTGGCTATATTTAAGAGGGAGTTAGATGTGGCCCTTGTGCCTAAAGGGATCAGGGGGTATGGAGAGAAGGCAGGTACAGGATACTGAGTTGGATGATCAGCCATGATCATATTGAATGGCGGTGCAGGCTCGAAGGGCCGAACGGCCTCTACTCCTGCACCTATTTTCTATGTTTCTATGAATGGGTGACGTTTCGGGTCTCGACCCTTCTTCAGACCCTGTGAGTAGATGTTGGGGCAGGGCTGCAGACAAAAGAATGACTAAGAATGGAATCATCAAAGGTACAACACATTGAAAAGGTGCAATTCCCCAAACGTCACAGGTGGTGAATATTGGTGGAGCGTTTCCTGCATTCTTTAGGAAAGTAATCTGCCTTTGTTTCCTTATGTTCCACATCAAATGCCACTGACAGTTAATGGCCTTTGGCGGCACAGCAGGTGATTCACCGGACTGACTCTGGTGTGACAAGAATATTGTATGGGAAAAGTTTCATGGAACTTTTAGAAGGTTTAGAAAGTTGAGAGATGAACTCATTGCAATGTACAAGATCCGGAGGGGATAGACACAAAGTGCTGGAGTAACTCAGAGGGCCAGGTAACCTGTTTCCGTGCTGTATCTCTAAACTACAAAGTAAACTCTAAATATCACATGCGATTCCATGCAGCAAAACAGTTCTTTTGGCTAAAGAGTAACTCGTTGGGTCAGGCAGCATCTCTGGAGCAAAGGAATAGGAGATATTTCGGGTCTGGACACCTGTCCTTCTTCTTGTTCCTTCTTCTCGTCTGAAGAAGGATTCCGACCCAAAACGTCACCTGTCCTTTCCGTCCAGAGATGCTGCCTTCCCCACTGAGTTACTCCAGCACTTTGTGTCTATCTTTGGTATAAACTAGCATCTGCAGTTCCTTGTTTCTACACTAAGATCCCAGAGCAGGTTTGACAAGTAAATGCTGAAAGGGTGTTCGTTTTGGTGGGTATATTTCGGAATAACGTGCTACAATACAATACAATACAATACAATTCAATTGTATTGTATTGTATTGTAGCACGTTATTCCGAAATATACCCACCAAAACGAACACCCTTTCAGCATTTACTTGTCAAACCTGCTCTGGGATCTTAGTGTAGAAACAAGGAACTGCAGATGCTAGTTTATACCAAAGATAGACACAAAGTGCTGGAGTAACTCAGTTGGACGGAATAACGTGCTGCAAGGAACTGCAGATGCTGGCCTAGACAAAAAAGACACAAAGTGCTGGAGTAACTCAGAGGGTCAGGCAGCGTCTCTGGAGAACATGGATAGGTGACGTTTCGAATCGGGACCCTTGAAGACTCGAAATGTCGCCTGTCCATGTTCTCAAGAGATGCTGCCTAACCCGCTGAGTTACTCCAGCACGTTGTTCCTTTCTTAGATAAGGGGCTAGATATGACATAGACAAGAGAGAGCTAGATGGGGCTCTTAAAAATAGTGGAGTCAGGGGATATGGGAAGAAGGCAGGAACGGGGTACTGATTGGGGATGATCAGCCATGATCACAATGAATGGCGGTGCTGGTTAGAAGGGCCGAATGGCCTCTACTCCTGCACCTATTGTCTATTGTCTATTGTTTTTCAAACTTTTGCAGATACTGTGCTCCCCGTACAAAAATCTGAAGGTAAGGTTGCCTTGTTATCATTAAACCTACAGGCCTCTGATTTGTTACTAACCACAAAATCTCTTCTCATTATATCCTTCAGTGAACTGAGCGACAGCATTTTCTGTGGCAGCGGACACCACAATAGCCTTACAGTGCGGGATAATTTACCTGCTGTTTCTTCACTGTGTTGTGATTGCGAGGAATGCTGATTTAATTTGAGATGAGGTTTATTTCAAACTGTGGAGGGTGCGAGTGGGAGATGGGAGATGGAGCTGAGATAAGGATCACCGATCCACTCAAGCTTGTTTAAGAAGGAAAACTCTGCAGATGCTGGAAAAATTGAAGGTAGATAAAAATGCTAGAGAAACTCAGCGGGTGAGGCAGCGTCTATGGAGCGAAGGAATAGGTGACGTTTCGGGTCGAGACCCGGAAGGGTCTCGACCCGAAACGTCGCCTATTCCTTCGCTCCATAGATGCTGCCTCACCCTTAAGTGTCTCGACCCAAAACGTCACCTATTCCTTCGCTCCATAGATGCTGCCCCACCCGTAAGGGTCTCGACCCGAAACGTCACCTATTCCTTCGCTTCATAAATGCTGCCTCACCCGCTGAGTTTCTCCAGCATATTTACCTACTCAAGGCTTGTTCCTCTGTTCACGATCCCTACAGGTTAAATTAAACTGTTAGGAAGTTCCCCAAAGAGTTTGAGCAGGCTGGGTCTCTATTCCTTGGAGCACAGGAGGATGAGGGGTGATCTTGCAGAGGTGTATAAGATCATGAGAGGAATAGATCGGGTAGATGCACAGAGTCTCTTGCCCAGAGTAGGTGAATCGAGGACCAGAGGACATAGGTTTAATGTGAAGGGGAAAAGATTTCATTGGATTCTGAGGGGTAACTTTTTCACACAGGTGGGTGTACGGAACAAGCTGCCAGAAGAGGTAGTTGAGGCTGGGACTATCCCATCGTTTAAAAAACAGTTAGACAAGTACATGGATAGGACAGGTTTGGAGGGATATGGACCAAACGCAGGTAGGTGGGACTAGTTGGTTGGTGTGGGCAAGTTGGGCCAAAGGGCCTGTTTCCACACTGTATCACTCTATGACTCAAAATTCTCGCTTGTAAAGTTCGCAGTAACTATGTCGTTTGTCATCCCAGCCTGAACATGAACGGTTACAATAGCAGATCAGTTTAGTTTATTGTCACATGTACCGAGGTACAGTGAAAAGCTTTTGTTGCGTGCTAACCAGTCAGCGGGAAAGACACGATTCCAATCGACCCGTTTGCAATGTACAGATACATGATGAGGGGATAGGAAATAGGAAAGAAATATAGAAAGATTATATCAAGTGCCAAATGCCACCGACAATAATCTTTAGCGGTTCAATTTCAATCACATCAGCATTGAAGTGGATTGTACAAAGAACCGCAGATGCTGGTCTAGACAAACAAGGCACAAAGTGCTGGAGTAACTCAGCGGTTCAGGAAGCATCTCAGGAGAATACGGGTAGGCGACGTTTCGAATCGGGACCCTTAAAGACTTGAACATTTGGCTATCCTTGTTCTCCAGAGATGCTGCCTGACCTGCTGAGTTTCTCTCGCGCATTGTGCCTATCTTTGACTAATTTCTAAATAGTTTGGTTATCAGACTTTGTTGAGATATTAAATGGGAGTAGGTGAAAATCACGTTAAAATCCTTACTATATTCGTCACTTAGACTCAACGCTCAATGCCATGAACATTGAAGTCGTTGTGAAGTTGGTTTTATAAGTCGCTCCTGAACCCAACAGTAGGTTTACGTCAAGTAACCCTTGCATTCTCTGTCTCTCTCTCTCCCTACCTCCCCCACCCAAGTCGTTGTACCAGCTTCAACGTCGTCGTGTTGAGTCTCAATGTCTGCAACTCGTTTTCACCTCGCCCACAGCCTTCATCACCGTAACATTTGTTGCATATGTTTTCATTCGTTTGTTCTATAACTCCCTACATCGCCGTCTATATGTTTCGGTGGAGGCAGGTTCTCTGGATACTTTCAAGAGAGAGTTCGATAGGGCTCTTAAAGATAGCGGAGTCAGTGGATATGGGGAGAAGGCAGGAACTGGGGTACTGATTGGGGATGTTCAGCCATGGTCACATTGAATGGCGGTGCTGGCTCGAAGGGCCGAATGGCCTACTCCTGCACCTATTGTCTATTGTCTATTGTTTCCCTCTGCTCCTGACTCTCGGTCTGAGGAAGAAGGGTCTGGACCCGAAACGTCACCTATTCCTTCTCCCCGGAGATGCTGCCTGTCCCGCTGAGTTACTCCAGCTGTGTCTGTCTTCCAGTCGGGTTTACAGATAGGACGCACACACTTGCAGCCACAGACTATATAACTCGCTGTATAACTAACTCTGCTGCTAGATCCATTTCACTCACTCACGCCAAACCCGGCAGAACAAGAAAAAGATCTCCCCATCTAGAGACCTAAACATGGATATCAGAGTCAGTAATGAATGATCAGAGTCAAACGCCACGAAATGAATGACTGACCTGGATGTTCGCTCGCTCGCTCACTGAGGTTTCCACTCCACTGAGGACATAATATGTTCCCCGCTTCTGAAGTGACTTGCCAGGCGGTGATTAAATCTGAAGAAGCACAGAAAGGAAAACACGGTGACAGGAGTGGACAAACCGGCTCCCCTCCCGTCTGTCTCCGAGTCTTGGACTTCATTCTCCAACGTTAGACACGCTTACAATTCCGTTTCGTTACCAGAGCAAGGCATCACAAACTGTTCTCACTACATCACCCTCCATATCTCTCGTCCCCCCCCCCCCCGCTCCCCTCCCCTCCCTTACTGAAGGAGGGTCTCGACCCCAAACGTCGCCTATTCCTTCTCTCCAGAAATGCTGCCCATCCCGCTGAGTTACTCCAGCATTTTGTGTCTATCTTCACCTCCCCTGTTACCCCATTACCGCTCCCCTCCCTGACCTCAACCCCCCTCCCCCTCTCACCTCCCCCATGCAGTACCCCATTTTATCACCCCCTCCCTCGCCCCCCTCTCCCCTCGTTCCTCTCTCACCTCCTCTCCTCTGCTATCCGTTATCTAGTCCCCTTCACCTCTATCCATCACCTATCTCCCATAATCACAATAGACAATAGACAACAGGTGCAGGAGTAGGCCATTCGGCCCTTCGAGCCAGCACCGCCATTCAATGTGATCATGGCTGATCATCCCCAATCGGTACCCCGTTCCTGCCTTCTCCCCATATCCCCTGACTCCACTATCTTTAAGAGCCCTATCTAGCTCTCTCTTGAAAGCATCCAGAGAACCTGCCTCCACCTGAGGCACAGAATCCCACAGACTCACAACTCTCTGTGTGTGGAAAAGGTTCCTCACAAGTTGCTAGATCTTGATCAAAAAGTCCCCAGATGCCAAACCCATCGCAGCCCAGATGAAGGTAACTGGAAGACAGACACAAAATGCTGGAGCAACTCAGCGGGACAGGCAGCATCTCTGGAGAGAATGGAATGGGCGACGTTTCGGGTCGAGACCCTTCTTCAGAAGGCAGCAGGAATCTGCCTTCATTCGAACTCCTTTAGTCCTTTAGTTCCAGTTTGCGGGTGGATGGACCCAGGGTAACATTTGACGAACTTACTTGAAGTACAATGACCACAGTTGTGGATATTCCAATTTTGCTTTTTAGCAGTGTTTAAGAAGGAACTGCAGATGCTGGAAAATCGAAGGTAGACAGAAATGCTGGAGAAACTCAGCGGGTGCAGCAGCATCTATGGAGCGAAGGAAATAGGCAACGTTTCGGGCCGAAACCCAAAGGAAATAGACAACGGCCCGAAACGTTGCCTATTTCCTTCGCTCCATAGATGCTGCATAGACCTTTGCTTTTTAATAAGTTGGCCAGCATCCTCTTGGACAGATTAATGGACACCAAATAGTAACAGTATCATGTTAAATTAAACTACTCATTTAAAAAAAAAAAACAATGAAAATTCTTGCGTTCAAACCTGTTCGGTCAGTAGAGACTGCAATAGCGTGAGGATGGCCAGCATGAAGTGGGTGAAGGATCTGTACTGTGTCATGCTTACAGCGGCTTAATTGATCCACCCAGCGCCAACGGACTGTTGTTGCTCAAGCCGACTGTCCTTCACTCATTCGCCTTCATGAATGAACTCAACTGCTTGAGAACAGCGAGCCTTGCAGCCCTGTCCAGCCCCCTGTACCTAGACTTCTCCCATAAAAGGCACCGGGAGATGGGTGGGGCTGAGCGATCGCTGACTGCCCGCCAGGTACCACGGAAACAGCCCATCTTTGTTCAGGCCATCACAGGCACAAGAAAGATCCAACCCCCCCCCCCCCCCCACCCCACCCCCACCCTCTCCTGAGTCAGGTCAGTGCCCACATCCACAGCTTGAAAAAGATAGGCACTACAAATTGCCGGAGTAATGAATATTCCAATTTGAAATTTGCTCAGCGGGTCAGGCAGCATCTCTGGAGAGAAGGAATGGGCGACGTTTCCAGTCTGTAGGAAAGTGGCTCCGACCCAAAACGCTGCCTCACCCGCTGAGTTTGTTTCTCCAGCATTTCTGTCTACCTTCGATTTTCCAGCATCTCCACGTTTCTTCTTAAACACCCATCCCTTCTCTCCGGAGATGCTGCCTGTCCCGCTGAGTTAC